>NC_087198.1:2053778-2058778 GCF_035594125.1 Scylla paramamosain
TGAAGAATGCATGCTTCACCTCCACAGCCACATTTCATTAACCTCACAGGGAAAAAAAAGACAATTTCTGGAACTCATTACTCTTTTTGTCATTAGCGACTAAGAAAATAATCGACGACACTTACACTGCGTCCTATCAAGGTTGGTGGAGAAGCCATTGGACTAAAGAAAACCAAGAGTCCACTTCATTACACCTCTCCAGTCAGTGATACCTTTGGAAATTCTCAACTTTTCACCACAAAACGTTCCATCAAGGTCGGTGGAGAAGCCTGTGTTCTTTATATACCTGTGTGTGTGTGTATGTGTGTGTGTGTGTGTGTGTGTGTGTGTGTGTGTGTGTGTGTGTGTGTGTGTGTGTGTGTAGGGGGAGGAGGTTGCCGGTCTCTGTCTGTCTGCATGCCTGTTTGTATGTATGGTTGTCTGTCTGTCTTCCCGTCTGCTTCCCCTGTCCCCTCACTCTCTCTCTCTTTCTCTCTCTCTCTCTCTCTCTCTCTCTCTCTCTCTCTCTCTCTCTCTCTCTCTCTCTCTCTCTCTCTCTCTCTCTCTCTCTCTCTCTCTCTCTCACACACACACACACACACACACTTTTCCACTCCGCTTCGCCTACAACGAAACATCCCCACACACCGGAGGAACTGCACACACAAGCAAAAATGGAACCAATTAATAAAATATTTTATATGAGAGGAAAACAAGTACATCACAAACTGACGCACATACTCAAGGACGCCACGTACATAAACACAACTCCAGCAGAAGAAAATGAACATCGTCTCTTCAGGAAACCAGTAAACACATTTCGAAAAGCCTTACCTGAACCAATATATGAATAATACAACTGTTGTACTATTATTTTAGAAAACTAAATGAACTGAAACACCTGTGGCGCAGACAAGACGGCATTTCTGTCATATTTCATTCTCATACTTCTGTCACTGTTCTTCACCCAACATCTACTACTTCTTCTTTCAACCCCACTGTCTATCCCTCATTATCTGATTTGATCCCTCTTGTCTCACCAGCCACGCACATACATCAATAGCCTAAACAGGTGTGTAGAAGCCTTACAAAGGACTCCACCACCACCACCACTTCCTCCTCCTCCTCCTCTTCCTCCTCCACGCTTAACCCACATGGCGTCTGTGTGGAGCAATTACTGAAGGGAAGAAAGAAGGTGAGAAGCGAAATAATGCAGAGCTGAAGGAGGGAAGTGGAGCAGGAGGTGGAAGAGGTGTAGTGGGTGCAGAGAGAACAGAATGCAAGATATGAGCGCACAAGAGGAAAGAACGAGGGGGAAGAAGAGGGGAAAGAAGGGAAGAGTGAGAGTGGTAGAGGGTAATAGGAGGAAGGAGTGTAAAGCAAGGAAAGGAGTAAAAGAATGTAGAGGAAAGAAGAGAGGAAGGAAGCAATAAGGTGAAAAAGAGGGAATATGTAGTGTGAGACTGGGCAAGAGAAACGAATGAAAGGGTGCAAGAGAGAGAAAGGTGCAGGAGAAAGGGAGGAAAGCGAAGGAGTGTGGAGGAGGGAAGGAAGGCGCTAATGTGGAGAGGAAAACAAGAATGAATGAATGTAAGGATAAGGAAGGAAGGAATTGCAGTGAAGAAAGAAAGAAAGAATGAAAGAAGAAGAGGGAAGGAGAGAATCGATGAGAGAAAGGAAAATAATGAATAACAATGGATGTGTAAAAGGGAAAGAGGCATTGAGTGGAAGCGAAAACGTGTTGATTATGAAAAGGAAGAAGGAAATGAATGAGAGTGAATGAAAAAAGGGAAAGAAAAGGGGAGAATCCACGTGAATAAATTGGGCAGAAGGAAGGAGTAAGTGGAAAATGGAAGAAGAGGAAGTAGTAAGAAAAAGAAGAGATAAAAACAAAACAAAAAAGCACAGTAGCGATTTGTTACGAAAGAGGAAATACGAAAGAGGAAATAAAGTAGAGGAAAAACTATATAAATCCGATCACAATTCAGATTTAATTTCCTGCACCAGTTTGTTTTGTACTTTGTGTTGTGGTGGTGGTGGTGGTGGTGGTACAGGTGTTAACGGCTGTGGTTGTGTTGCTGTTGTGTTGGGGCTGTGGTGGTGGTGAACCAGATGGTGTGGAGCTGGGGTTGTTGTTGTTGTTGTTGTTGCTGTTACCGATTTTTATATTGTTTTACAGAGAGAGAGAGAGAGAGAGAGAGAGAGAGAGAGAGAGAGAGAGAATGTTAAAGGAAACCTGGTGTGTCGTGGCGTTGACCACACTGAAAGGCAGGCATCTACTCGTAATTAGGAGTAGCCGGAGATTATAGGAAGCCGTGCCACGTAACAAGGAACATAATATACCATTTTGTCTCAATCCTTATTTATATTTCCAGTTCACATTACCCACATCAGTGCACTACACATTCTCGATCCAATGGGCATATTTGTTGCTCCAGTCCGGCACTACAACCAAACTTGTAATTAGAACCAGTGGAGTTGGCACCCCACTTTCCACACGATCAGCTACACTGCCCTCACGTTGACACCACTCGGCCCTACTCGTCCACCTGGCAACCTAACGCCGTTGGCTGCTAACTCCTGCAACCATACACCAAGATAACTATTCTTACACAACCCTCACTATGCATCGCTCGATAATGGACAGTTGTTACCTAGCCCAACATTCACAATTCACTTTGTTCTCCCCGATAAGGAACATTATTTATAGAACCCGTTAAACACACACTTAACACTTAAGTGTAGTTATCAATGCCTCTGAATAACACCTTTTCCAATTGTGTGCAATAGAAAACACAGTGAAAACAATTTCTAGGAAAGAAAAGAGTAAGTGTACTCACCTCAAGAGTGCAGGTGTGTAGACTCTGGGAGACGGGAGGAAGCAAGGAGTGAGGCGGTAGGTGCCTGTGGGGAGAGACACACTGTGCTTCATGCTCTTACATTTATACTCCACAAGCACAAGTCTGTACCTGTGTACATCTATCTATTTGTATCTATCTGTATAAACACACACACACACACACAGAGAGAGAGAGAGAGAGAGAGAGAGAGAGAGAGAGAGAGAGAGAGAGAGAGAGAGAGAGAGAGAGAGAGAGAGAGAGAGAGAGATCCAAAAATGTACTCCTTGTTTGACTCGCTATAATTAACTGAATTTTTTTTTCAGAAGCAGTTGGCCAAAATAATAATGTCAGAAGTAAGACAAAGCTTTGAAGAAAGAACATCTGTCATAAAGTGTTACTGGAATCACGAAAATGTCAAAGAAGTGCAAAGACAATTCAGAAGACACTTTGACAGGAATCCACCCAGGTGACGCACCATTGCTCGCATCACAGCTAAGTTTGTACCAGATGGAACTGTTCACGACCTCCATAAGCAAGCGTGTGTAGTAGTAGTAGTAGTAGTAGTAGTAGTAGTAGTAGTGGTTGTAGTGGTATTAGTGGTGGTAGTAATACTAGTGGTAGCAGTAATAGAAGAAAGGAGAGTAGAAGCCTTTGTGAGAGGAAAAAAGTAGTAGTAGCAGTAATAGTAGTAGTAGTGGTAGAGGTAATATTTGCGATTTGTTACTACTACTACTACTGCTACTACTACTACTATTACTACTACTACTGCTACTACTACAACTACTACTACTACTACTACTACCTCTACAACTATTACTACTACTGCTGCTAATAATACTATGTGAATATTAATAGTAATGCCTTAAAAATTGTTGCAAAAACAGCTGCAGTAGTAGTATTTATATTAGTAATAGCAGTAGTAATAATAGTGGTAATAATAGTAGTAGTAGAAGTTTTTGTTGTTATATTGTTACTATAATTGTTATCAATATCACACACACACAGTAGTAGTAGTAGTAGTAGTAATAGTAGTTATAGTAGTAGTAAGAGTAGAAGCAATAGTAGTTTTAATAATTTAGTATAATTTAATTATTTGATTGATTTTATTTATTTATTTATCTATTTCATTTTATTTATCTATTTATTTATTTATTTTTTTTTGGGGGGTAGATATATGGTGTTTTTTGTGGATATGAGTGTGTTCGTTGGTTGAACAAGTCCCTGTATATCAAGTAGACCTTTGTGTGTCGCTCAAGTACCGAACGGCCTGGAAACACTGAGCCAAAGGGACGCCGCTCAGTCTGCAGCCAGTGTGGCGGCGTATCTTGTGTGGTGCGCGTGTGTATCGCATTGTGTTCCTCCTCAAAGACTTAGTGGTGGTCAAGATAACCAGGATTGGCCAAGCCCTCCCTGAAGTGTGCTACCAGTAGTGTACCAGGTGTGTTGAGTAGCCGCCAGGTGTACAGCCATACGTGTGTTGTGTACATGTGCATGTTGTGTACAGAAAGACCTCCTGCTGGTGTTTTGTTAGTCACATCATGCCGCTGGCCCGGGAAACTACACTTGCCTCTCTTCTCAGAGACGCCATCTTGTTGTGTCAGTCCGAGACGCCTCCTTCCCCCCCACCTCTCTCCCCACCACCCGCCAGCCACTCCTTCTCACTTCCGCCAGCACTTCTGGCCGCCCAATAGCCAGCAGCACCTTCACGGCAACTACCTGCCAGCACGCCTTCCTGTCCTTATCTCCTCCCACTCCCTCCCCCCTTCCCTCAACCCACTCCTTCCTAATCCCATTTCGCCACCCACTCCTGCCAGGCCCCTACCAGCAACCCACTCCTTCCCGCTCCAAGCCTGCCAGCCGCCCCTTCCCGCCCCCCACCCACCATCCACTCCTTCCGGTCCCCACCCGCCTCACGCTCCTTTCCCCTTTCCGCCGCCCACACACGAGGTGCTCTCCTCGCTCCCTCCCCCCACTCATGACGTCACGGACAGCGGTGACAGTGACTAGCTGGTGTGAACCGCACCTCACACTCGCTCTACCTAAATACTGCTACTACTACTGCTACTGCTGCTACCACTGCTGTTACTATTACTACTGTTACTTCTACTGCTACTATTACTACTACTACAATTACTAGTGCTACTAGAATTCTATTACTACTATTACTGCTACTGCTGCCAT
>NC_087198.1:2063778-2066278 GCF_035594125.1 Scylla paramamosain
CTTCACTGAACATTTCCCTCATAGCGTGGATGGCGGCTTCCCCTCCTGCCTGCTGTCCTGCACATACTTGCAGGTTCCCCGCTGCCCTCCTTACGTCGTCCTTGACCACCGTCATGACGCATTTACCCACGATGCGTCTTATCACCTCGCCGATGCCAATTGGTCTGCATCCCGGCTTTTTGTCCAGCGGAATTAATCGGCATGCTGTGAGAGCCTCGACGTGGTGACAATTTGTGGTGGCAAGCTTCCTCGCCAGTGCTGCCAGGGCGCCGCATAGGTCGTTAGCGGCGCTGCCACAGAGTGCGCCGCTCAACAGGCGACGCCACCCTCTTGCGTCTAGTCCTGAGGGACCAGCACTGCCGTGTGTCTGGAGAGACTTCTTCCAGATCATCTCTCCAGTTATCACCTCGTAGATGACATCATTGGGCTTGCGGAAAGGCCCCTGCATCCTGAGGCCCTCCTCGTCACTGGGGGGAGGATGTTTTTCCTTCAGCAGGTGGATGGTTTCCCTGGTGAGGGGCAACACTCCACCTGACTGCTGTTCATTAAGTGCCCGCAGAGCCCTGGACACCTGTCCTTGCCGCATATTGCCAGCGAAATTACGGGCTTTGTCTTCCTGCCCTTGTTGGTTTCCTGATGGCCTTGGCAGCCTCTTCTGGATGGCTCGGGCTTCCTCCAGGAGCTCATCCAGTTGGTTGTTCTGCCATAGACCCACTCTTCTTGCGACGGCTTTCACGTTTTCCGCCACCTTCGCATTTCTATGTGTCTTTTGAAAGAAGAGTTTTGGCAGTGTGAAGAATAATTTCATCGCATACGGTGCGAGGGGTGACTCTTGTAAGTAATTGTTGAGGAGGATGACCATCTCTTGTACAATTTTGTTGGTGGCTGCACACTTTGGTGGATCGAACAGATGACATGTCGACCACCCAACTAATTTTGTGTAAGTGTTGTTCACCCACATGGTTGTTTCTTCTTCTGTTAGTCCTTTCCAGACTAAGTTTCTCCTCCCGTTTGTATGTCTCGCGGCGTACACATTGTGTTGCGGTAGCGATGGGGCGTGTTGTGACGGTGTTGATGGCAGGGCAGCCTCCCCTCCCATCTCTGTCTCCATCGTTCGCTCTTGTTCCTCATCCTGCTGGGATTCCTGGCTGTCCCCTGGCTCCTCCTCCCTCTCACTGCCCTGGTGGTCACGTCCCAAGGGGTTTTGGCATCCATCTCCCTTTCTACAATTTATACACTTTTTGTTTTGTCTCACACATTGACAATTAACACATCTGTGTTCCTCTTTTGTACACTGACAACATCTTCTTTGTGCAGGTGGGTTAGACATTGTATTAATAACATGACATTATTAGAGAGAGAGAGAGAGAGAGAGAGAGAGAGAGAGAGAGAGAGAGAGAGAGAGAGAGAGAGAGAGAAGTGAAGGAGGGAGGGGAGGGGAAGAGGTAGGAGGGAGGAGGGAGAGAGAAGGGAAGTAGGGGGAGAGGGAGGGTAAAGGGAGGGGTAGGAGGGAAGGGGAATAGGGGAAGGGAAAGTGACAACAGAGAGAGAGAGAGAGAGAGAGAGAGAGAGAGAGAGAGAGAGAGAGAGAGAGAGAGAGAGAGAGAGAGAGAGAGAGAGAGAGAGAGAGAGAGAGAGAGAGAGAGAGAGAGAGAGAGAGAGAGAGAGAGAGAGAGAGAGTGAAGGAGGGAAGGAGGAAGGGTAGGGGAAGAGGTAGGAGGGAGGAGGGAGAGAGAAGGGAAGCCGGGGGAGAGGGAGGGGTAGGAGGGAGGGGAAATAGGGGAAGGGAAAGTGACAAAGTGACAACAGAGAGAGAGAGAGAGAGAGAGAGAGAGAGAGAGAGAGAGAGAGAGAGAGAGAGAGAGAGAGAGAGAGAGAGAGAGAGAGAGAGAGAGAGAGAGAGAGAGAGAAGTGTGAGGGAGGGGGGCGAGAGAGATAGGGAGAGAGAAGGGAAGGAAGGAGGGAGGGATGGTAGAGGGAGAGGTAGGAGGGAGGAGGAGTAGGGGAGGGGGAGTAGGGGAGGGGGAGGCGACAACAGAGAGAGAGAGAGAGAGAGAGAGAGAGAGAGAGAGAGAGAGAGAGAGAGAGAGAGAGAGAGAGAGAGAGAGAGAGGGAGGGAGGGTAGAGGGAGGGAGGAATAGGGGAGGGGAAAGTGATAGCAGAGAGATAGAGGGAGAGAAAGAGATAGAGAGATGAGGGAAGGAGAGAGAGAGAGAGAGAGAGAGAGAGAGAGAGAGAGAGAGAGAGAGAGAGAGAGAGAGAGAGAGAGAGAGAGAGAGAGAGAGAGAGAGAGAAACATTTATGTTAAATATGGGACTTAGATATGTATTTCAGGCACTTTACTCAGTATTCCCTACAATGTTTAGCGGCAGTAGTAGTGGCAACAGCCGTCTTAGGAGTACCGTTACAACAGTTAGAGTGATAGTATATTACTACTGAAAATTTAATGAAGATCTGTAATTTTGGGTACTCACGTGGTGTGCATGGCTCCAATAAAATT
>NC_087198.1:2071278-2076278 GCF_035594125.1 Scylla paramamosain
TCTCTCTCTCTCTCTCTCTCTCTCTCTCTCTCTCTCTCTCTCTCTCTCTCTCTCTCTCTCTCTCACACACACACACACACACACACACACACACACACACACACTTTTCCACTCCGCTTCGCCTACAACGAAACATCCCCACACACCGGAGGAACTGCACACACAAGCAAAAATGGAACCAATTAATACAATATTTTATATGAGAGGAAAACAAGTACATCACAAACTGACGCACATACTCAAGGACGCCACGTACATAAACACAACTCCAGCAGAAGAAAATGAACATCGCCTCTTCAGGAAACCAGTAAACACATTTCGAAAAGCCTTACCTGAACCAATATATGAATAATACAACTGTTGTACTATTATTTTAGAAAACTAAATGAACTGAAACACCTGTGACGCAGACAAGACGGCATTTCTGTCATATTTCATTCTCATACTTCTGTCACTGTTCTTCACCCAACCTCTACTACTTCTTCTTTCAACCCCACTGTCTATCCCTCATTATCTGATTTGATCCTTCTTGTCTCACCAGCCACGCACATACATCAATAGCCTAAACAGGTGTGTAGAAGCCTTACAAAGGACTCCACCACCACTTCCTCCTCCTCCTCCTCATCCTCCTCCACGCTTAACCCACATGGCGTCTGTGTGGAGCAATTACTGAAGGGAAGAAAGAAGGTGAGAAGCGAAGTAATGCAGAGCTGAAGGAGGGAAGTGGAGCAGAAGGTGGAAGAGGTGTAGTGGGTGCAGAGAGAACAGAATGCAAGATATGAGCGCACAAGAGGAAAGAACGAGGAGGAAGAAGAGGGGAAAGAAGGGAAGAGTGAGAGTGGTAGAGGGTAATAGGAGGAAGGAGTGTAAAGCAAGGAAAGGAGTAAAAGAATGTAGAAGAAAGAAGAGAGGAAGGAAGGAATAAGGTGAAAAAGAGGGAATATGTAGTGTGAGACTGGGCAAGAGAAACGAATGAAAGGGTGCAAGAGAGAGAAAGATGCAGGAGAAAGGAAGGAATGCGAAGGAGTGTGGAGGAGGGAAGGAAGGCGCGAATGTGGAGAGGAAAACAAGAATGAATGAATGTAAGGAAAAGGAAGGAAGGAATTGCAGTGAAGAAAGAAAGAAAGAATGAAAGAAGAAGAGGGAAGGAGAGAATCGATGAGAGAAAGGAAAATAATGAATAACAATGGATGTGTAAAAGGGAAAGAGGCATTGAGTGGAAGCGAAAACGTGTTGATTATGAAAAGGAAGAAGGAAATGAATGATAGTGAATGAAAAAGGGGGAAAAAAGGGGAGAATCCACGTGAATAAATTGGGCAGAAGGAAGGAGTAAGTGGAAAATGGAAGAAGAGGAAGTAGTAGGAAAAAGAAGAGATAAAAACAAAAAAAAAGCACAGTAGCAATTTGTTACGAAAGAGGAAATACGAAAGAGGAAATAAAGTAGAGGAAAAACTATATAAATCCGATCACAATTCAGATTTAATTTCCTGCACGAGTTTGTTTTGTACTTTGTGTTGTGGTGGTGGTGGTGGTGGTGGTACAGGTGTTAACGGCTGTGGTTGTGTTGCTGTTGTGTTGGGGCTGTGGTGGTGGTGAACCAGATGGTTTGGAGCTGGGCTTGTTGTTGTTGCTGTTGTTGCTGTTATCGATTTTTATATTGTTTTACAGAGAGAGAGAGAGAGAGAGAGAGAGAGAGAGAGAGAGAGAGAGAGAGAGAGAGAGAGAGAGAGAGAGAGAGAGAGAGAGAGAGAATGTTAAAGGAAACCTGGTGTGTCGTGGCGTTGACCACACTGAAAGGCAGGCATCTACTCGTAACTATGAGTAGCCGGAGATTATAGGAAGCCGTGCCACGTAACAAGGAACATAATATACCATTTTGTCTCAATCCTTATTTATATTTCCAGTTCACATTACCCACATCAGTGCACTACACATTCTCGATCCAATGGGCATATTTGTTGCTCCAGTCCGGCACTACAACCAAACTTGTAATTAGAACCAGTGGAGTTGGCACCCCACTTTCCACACGATCAGCTACACTGCCCTCACGTTGACACCACTCGGCCTGACTCGTCCACCTGGCAACCTAACGCCGTTGGCTGCTAATTCCTGCAACCATACACCAACATAACTATTCTTACACAACCCTCACTATGCATCGCCCGATAATGGACAGTTGTTACCTAGCCCAACAATCACAATTCACTTTGTTCTCCCCGATAAAGAACATTATTTATAGAACCCCTTAAACACACAATGAATACTTAACACTTAAGTGTAGTTATCAATGCCTCCGAATAACACCTTATCCATATACTTAGTGCCACGAAGATTACTATAAAAACAAACACCCAACATACATTTCCGTGCATCCTTTAACACGCGGACAACAGCAAGATTTGAACGAGAGAATAACCCACATTCTCCAATAGCCCGTCCTTGGGTCGACACAGGGCAGTGTCCAGTGAGCCACGCTGTCTCACAACTGAGTTACTACATGACTGACCGCAGTCCTCTCAGTGCTCTGACCTAAGCCTTGTCACGTCTTCACTTCCTCAGTACCAAATCATCGACGCACACCTCAAGCTCCAATTATACTAAATTACAGACGACTCCTCAAAGCATCACGTTGTGGTGAGTTGAAGCACACACCAACCATACATACCTTTCATTTCCCCTGAAGACTAAGGGCTCAGTATTACACACATGTATGGGATCATTTGAAGATCAGCCACCCCAGCTTATTTCACCTGAAGAAAAACCTTATTAAACCTAACCTAACCTAACCTAACTTAACTTAACCTAACTTAACCTAACCTAACCTAGCCCAACCTAATCTATATAGTTAGGTTAGGTTAGGCTGATCTTCATATGATCCCATGTATGTGAGCCAAGCTGATCATGTTTGGCTGAACTCTGTAACAACTTTGCTGGGTCACTTATCTGAGTGCCTGGCAAACATTTGAGCCGTGCAGACATCACTGCTGCTACAAGCCACTCAAGTAGTCACCAACCACTACACTTCGCAGGTACCTGCCACACACACCTTTGTTTATGCTTGTACTGGAATCACACCAATAAGAACGTCTTATTTTCACCAGTTTGCCAATAGAGCTAGTAATAAATATATATATATATATATATATATATATATATATATATATATATATATATATATATATATATATATATATATATATATATATATATATATATATATATATATATATATATATATATATATATATATATATATATATATATATATATATATATATATATATATATATATATATATATATATATATATATATATATATATATATATATATATATATATATATATATATATATATATATATATATGAGGTAAGCAAGGATACACCAGACTTCCTTCTTCATTTATTGCAACGTTTCCAGGTGTAAACATTCTCCACCTTGCAGGCAGCAGCTGGATGAGCAAGTGAGGTATGCTAAGATGGAGCGACGGAGACAGGAAAAGATGACATTGGGAGGCAGCCTTGGGACATCCTTCCCTCGCAGGTGTGGTGCAGGCCTGGAGAAGGTGTGACATTGGGAGGCAGCCTTGGGACATCCTTCCCTCGCAGGTGTGGTGCAGGCCTGGAGAAGGTGAAGGACAAGAGAAGAGCCTCATTAAAGGTAAGATGGAATAATGTAGTCAAATTGATAAAACAAATAAGGTGTTACATTTCGATAGTTAAAGTATTGATGAATAGGTCTAGAATTCTGGTCCATAAAGTACAGAGATTGTTCATAGAACACTGGTGACTTAATAAAGCTAGTTGATAGATAGTAATTAATACAAGAAATATTTCACCTCTGAAGGCTTTCCAGTACATACATACATCATTATAAAAAAATGCTATGCAAGTTTGAATGGATAGTCATCTTGATTATATTAGAAGTTGAAGTTTACCATTTAATCAAGAGGGTAAATAGTCATGTATTATTGGTCACTTGGGATATGCAAACTGAAGTCTGCGGACCAGCGTGTTTTTGCAAAATATTTTAATTATATTTTTTATAGATTTACATGTTTTCTTCAATGAATGTGTAACTATATCGTAAGCCACACAATGTCCTCCTTTCTGGCAAATTTGTTGTAATTTCTTAGCCCCTTCCCTTGTTAGAAATACAGTCCTTCATTAGAAAACAGCAGCATTCACTCTCTGATCTGATGATGATCAAAATCTGATAAATGATAACAAGGGACTCATTATCAATGATAACAAAGGAACTCATTATCATGTATTTGTTAATAATTAACACTGTTCAGAAGGAGTAATACCGCTGTACGACCAATACTGCTGTTTTATATATATATATATATATATATATATATATATATATATATATATATATATATATATATATATATATATATATATATATATATATATATATATATATATATATATCACACACACACTTTCATACCTTGTGATTCGATCGTTCTTCAATTCTAATAACTTGACCAGGATTGGCGAACAAATCTTGTGGTCCAATTCGACCGCGGTCCTCCAACTGGATCACAAACATCGGTTCAGGTTCAAGTGAAGCCACTCATGCCGTCAGTGAGGCAACTACTGTCATCCACGTAAGTGAATGAATGTATTACTTGCTACTCGTGTGATGTACTGGTGTGCTGTGGGTGAGGCTTATGGTTCGATAAATACCAAATGTACACCATCGTCTGCAGTGGTGACTGACTGTTGAACCAAGGTCGTTCACTGACCTGGTGGGCGGCGCAGGTGGCTGTCTCTCTCTCTTTCTCTCTCTCTCTCTCTCTCTCTCTCTCTTACTTCCCCCCTGTACTCTCCTTTTCCGTATGTCCTCTCCCCCTTATTTGTCAGAGATAAGGCACAAAGGAGTCGAACCTCGCTCTCTCTCTCTCTCTCTCTCTCTCTCTCTCTCTCTCTCTCTCTCTCTCTCTCTCTCTCTCTCTCTCTCTCTCTCTCTCTCTCTCTCTCTCTCTCTCA
>NC_087198.1:2086278-2101278 GCF_035594125.1 Scylla paramamosain
GTACTTGTGCCTGTGTGAGACTTATGGTGGTGAAGGTGGCACGTGAGTCCACCATCACAACAACAACAACAACAACAACAACAACAACATAATCCTTTGTTCTTCTTTAGGGACAGCATTTATAAACTTTTTTTTAACCATTTCTTTGTACTTGGTCCCTCTCTTTAATACATTAAAAAACAATACTAATAGTAAAAAAAATCCTCACAAATGGGGGGTGGTAACACAAACCGCGCAACACACACACACACACACACACACACACACACACACACACACACACACACACACACACACACACACTTTCCTCATCGTCTCTCTCTCTCTCTCTCTCTCTCTCTCTCTCTCTCTCTCTCTCTCTCTCTCTCTCTCTCTCTCTCTCTCTCTCTCTCTCTCTCTCTCTCTCTCTCTCTCTCTCTCTCTCTCTCTCGCTCCGTAATAATGATTTTTTTTTCCCTGCTCTCCTCAATCATTGTTTTTCTTTCCCAGGTTATGTGTCATTTGGGGAAATTAAAAAAGTAATCAGGTAACAGGTGCTTTAACTTGCAGAGCAACTTCAAGGACCTTCCCCAGCGACTGGAGGGTTCCAATTTTTTAGACTCGTCTCAGACCGGCTCATACGGACCCCACAGTTCTTATTGAGGTTGTTCTTGGTATTGCGCAATATTGCACCACACCTGCACGAAAATGCTGTGTCGCTGCTGCCCAGGCCTCACTACCCGGGACCCTCCCCGACCACCAACCATCACACCAAGAGTCGCGCCACCGTGAAGGTTGCGGCGAACGACATGTTGCTGTAAGTGACGCTGTGTTTACAATGCGTGGAGCTTCATCTGCATTTTGATTATACTTTCGTGTTCACGAGAGTTTTTCCTAATAATTTATTTCATTTTTCAATGATTAACTGTTAGAAATAGCGAACATAAGTAAAATATGTTATACACTTTTTTTTTTAACATCTTCACAGTTCAATTCGTCGTAATACCATTTTCTGCTTTTTTTTTTTTTTTTTGTCAAGTTCTTACAATACACGTTGATTGTACAGTCACTGGTGAGTCTGATGGGGTCAACAAAACTGGCTATCCCGTATATGAAGTGTGTTATGACAAATAATTCGCGCATTTTTCGCACTCCAGCTCGAGCTGTAGTGATGAGGCGAGAGTTGCGTGAGTTGCCAGGCAGAAACTTTCCCTCACATGCAGATCAATCAAAATATGCAAAATACGGCAAAGCGGTGGCTCTCATGAAGGAATGTCATAAAACAAGAAAGACGCGCCGTCAAAAGTTACCTCCATGAAGGTGTTAACGAGACTGAAAGCGCTATTTTTCTATGCGATGGACGCCAAAAGGTGCTCCCACCAAATCATCGTCGTGCCCTCCAGAGGCCAGGTGGACCGGTGAGTTGTAGAGATGTGCGCTAACTAAATTAGAACCCGCAGGGGTAAGCTCCTGCTGACGGAATAACAAATAATAATAAATAAATAATTAAATAAGTAAATGAATAAATAAATAAAAAATAAATAAAATAAAAAAAATGTGTGTGTGTGTGTGTGTGTGTGTGTGTGTTTCAAACAGTCTGCATCACTATGATCAGGTTAGTTTCCTGACCTCATCTGAGCTTTAATTTTTCCCCTCGTAGGCTATTGAAATCCAAGGACTAGGGCAGAGATCGACGCAAAAACAACCCTGCGCTTTACTTGGAACGGACTTCAGAGTAACATTGGCAACCCTGGTTACTACACACTCACACAATGACAACCCTGATTACTACACTCTCACACATTAGCAACCCTGATTACTACACTCTCACATATTGGCAACCCTGATTACTACACACTCACACATTGGCAACCCTGATTACTACACACTCACACATTGGCAACCCTGATTACTACACTCTCATATATTGGCAACCCTGATTACTACACACTCACACATTGGCAACCCTGATTACTACACACTCACACATTGGCAACCCTGATTACTACACACTCACACATTGGCAACCCTGATTACTACACGGTCACACAATGTCAACCCTGATTACTACACTCTCACACATTGGCAACCCTGATTACTACACACTCACATTCTTGGATGGAGGAGACAAGAGCACAGTGAAAAATGTCACCGATACTGAAATCAAAGTATGTGAAAGGTCTTACCCACTGACGCACAAATGCAAACTCCTCGCGTGATTACAGAACCATATTGTGAAACGTTTCGGCGTCCCAGCTCGACTCTTACTAGGTGTGACTGGCGATTGCTAAAGTGATTTTGATTCTAATGATAGTCTAACAAGAATTTTATACTACTGATGAACAAAACACCCATGAGAACCCGGCGCATTATCCCTGTGGCTTTTGAAAATAGTCTTTATGAGAAACCAAACGCATTTCAGAAAAGGGACCTTGACATGCCTGGCGGTGCAACATCTACAGGCTAAAGATCTGTGTTCAGAAACGCTTTGCTCTCTCACCACGACTATTCTCAAAAGCCACAGAGATGATTTGCTTGATTAAAAAAAAGAGAGAGAATAAATAAATAGATAAAAATCGGCCTTAAAAACTCACGTAACTGCACCTATATACAGCCTTTTGAATGTAGCGGAGGTGTGGCGCAGAAGTGTTTCATGATATTGCCCTTAACTTCACCTCTTCTCCCGCCGCAGTTTGCTCACCTGACTCCAGGCAAAAAGTACACGTTAGAAGTGAAGGAGTGCTTTACAACAGTGCACTGTGACATACTGACGACACTTGAAGAATGGACGGAACCAGAGAAGCCACGAGTGCTGGAAAAGACAGAACTCCAGACGACAACAGACACCACCATCACCATCCAGCTGCCCGTCCTGCAGAACCCTCCACGGTCTGTGTGACTGTGTGTGTGTATGAGAGTGTGTGTGTCAGAGAGAGAGAGAGAGAGAGAGAGAGAGAGAGAGAGAGAGAGAGAGAGAGAGAGAGAGAGAGAGAGAGAGAGAATATGTCTTATTTGCTCATATGAAGTTCTATTTGTACTATACGTATTTACTTGACTGTGTGTGTGTGTGTGTGTGTGTGTGTGTGTGTGTGTGTGTGTGTGTGTGTGTGCTGCGAAAAAGGCCAAAGTTCATGTGTTTATCCCGCCGGTCGTGCTCTAGTTGTACCCTAACCCACTCAGTGATTGGTTACTGGTGGCAGAATGCACTGGATATTGTTGAGGAAATACAGCGGCGGCGGCGACGAACATCACACGAAGAAGCAAGACACTGAAAAGAAAGCACTGGTAATGGTTCGCACAGGAAGGGAGTTGTTACTTTAAGAAGTTTAATTCAATGGACTTTTGAAATCAATTGGGGAATTAGTCAAAGTCTGGTATCTCTTCCCGGCTTGCATAGCAACAGGGGTAAGAGGACAGCGAAGCAAAGAAGACTTATCAGATTCGTCAACCTCATTGGCGCGGCGTAATTATCTGGGATTTGTTTGAGCTGGCTTAAGACCTTACCATTATAGAATTAATTTTATCGTATTAAGGGCTCCCCATTCTCTGGAATTAGGTGAAAAATTCGCCTCTATAACCTGGCCAAGCAGGAGAAATTACGTTTATTCACGGGGTAAATTTATCATAGAAGTGGTCAACACAGTGACGCTGAGAGGGGGAAAAAGTAAGGACAAAAGGAAACTGAGGAGAGGAGGGGAAGGGGGAGGGGTTAGTCACATGATACTGAGACTGTCTGGCCATCCCCGCACATTACATGGGCCTTAGCCTAAAAAAAAAAATAGAAATATACATAATTAATTTCCAGCACTACACCACTACCACCACCACCACCACCATGGCTGCCAGATGAAAGAACAGGAGGGAGAGGAGGAGGAAGAAGAAGAAGAAGAGGAGGAGGAGGAGGAGGAGGAGGAGGAGGAGAAGAGGTGCTCTGTGAAGACCAAACAGCATTTCACAGCTCTTCCTGACTACCCAAAGCACATCAAACTGGACAAGCACAGGTTAGAGAGAGAGAGAGAGAGAGAGAGAGAGAGAGAGAGAGAGAGAGAGAGAGAGAGAGAGAGAGAGAGAGAGAGTGAGAGTTATAGGTATCTTGTTGTTATTCTTCTTGTTTTTCTTCTTCTTCTTCTTCTTCTTCTTCTTCTTCTTCTTCTTCTTCTTCAATTTGAATTAGTAGTAGTGGTGGTGGTGGTGGTGGTAGTGGTGGTGGTGGTGGTTGTTGTTGTTGTTGCTGTTGTTGTTATATTAAAAGTAGTAGTAGTAGTAGTAGTAATGATAATAACAATAAAAATAATAATAGTAATAGTAATAGTATTTGGTATATTTAAGGACACACACACACACACACACACACACACACACACACACACACACACACACACACACACACACACACACACACACACACACACACACACACACACACACACACACACACACACACACACATATATACATACACACTGCCCTCCCTCTCCCCCTCCTCTCCCCCTCCCCGACAGGTTGGCCTCTCCCCCTCCACCACCACCACCACCACCACCACCACCATCACTGACTTTATATTAACAGATTTATATATTGAAGATATTTTTCCTTTTAGCTTTGAAGAAGAGGAGGAGGAAGAGGAAGAGGAAGGAGGAGGAGGAGGAGGAGGAGGAAGGTTAGGTGTGGCCCTCCTTCCCCCTCCCACACCACTGCAGTCCCAGCCTCTGATTGGCCAGCCCTCAGCCAATCAGGAGAGAGACTTTATGGCCTTGCAGGTAAATATGTTGTGGTACTGACCCCCTCCTAGTCACCCTTGTCATGTCCCCTGTGCCACTTGAAGACCCCCACCAGACCCCCTCTTAGTCACCCTTGTCATGTCCCCTGTACCAAAACACTAACTACTACTACTACTACTACAACTACTACTACTACTACTTCAGGTGGAGGAAGGCCGAAGGGAACTGGAGGAGGAGAGAAAGAGACACAGGCTGGAGGTTGAAAACATAAGGTCTAGATTTAGAATGATGACAACGACCACAGCCACCACCAGCACCTCCCCCACTAGCCTGCCTTTCTCTTCAAGTCCCAGCGAGGAGCACCCGCCCTCCTCCCCACCCTCCTCTCTCAGCAGATGGGAGGTGAGAGGGAGAGAAAGAGACAAAGAGAGAAAGAGGGAGAGGACACCCACAATTCACACTGAAAATGTTCTGTCTTACTCTAATGCCTCTCTTTAATTGCTCAGGGCCTGGACAGACTGAGAGAGGAACTGATGAAAGAGAGAGAGATAGAGATTGAAGAGAGAATTGCAAGTGTAAGAGAGGAAGAAAGGAGGAAATTAGATGACGAAAAACAGGTAAGACAGACAGAGAGAGGGAGAGAGAGAATGTAATGATTAAAAACAATGATTGGATGGTAATTGGTGCAAGAAAAGAACGACGTTTGTTGTGAAGGACAGGCAGGAGACGGGGGAAAGAAACACACAGAGGAATGAAGAAAAACATGAACAAAACACAAGACAACAACAAATTCAACACCAGAACGACACAATACACAGACAGAAATACAAACCCAAGCTATCTACACATGAAAAACACATTTACACACCTGAAAACATAACACATTACACACTTACACATCTGAAAATGCCCAAAAACTGTGTCCCTCCTCTACCTGGCTGTTGCTCACACCTGCACCACCAACACTTGATTTGAATTAGTGTGATGTGAGTAAACCACAGAAACTTTCAATCAAGTCATTACAGACACTGCCACACACACCCAGACACTGCCACACACACCCAGAAGCTGCCACACACACCCAGACACTGCCACACACACCCAGACACTGCCACACACACCCAGACACTGCCACACACACCCAGACACTGCCACACACACCCAGACACTGCCACACACACCCAGACACTGCCACACACACCCAGACACTGCCACACACACCCAGACACTGCCACACACACTCAGACACTGCCACACACACCCACACACTGCCAAACACACCCAGACACTGCCACACACACCCAAACACTGCCACACACACCCAAACTTCAACCAGATGGGACCACTGCTTTAACATCTATTTCTAAAGCCGAACTCTTTGCTCAAACCTTTGCTAAAAACTCTACCTTGGATGATTCTGGGCTTGTTCCTCCCTCTCCTCCACCTTCTGACTACTTCATGCCATGTATTAAAATTCTTCGCAATGATGTTTTCCATGCCCTCGCTGGCCTAAACCCTTGGAAGGCTTATGGACCTGATGGGGTCCCTCCTATTGTTCTCCGAAACTGTGCCTCCATGCTTGCACCTTGCTAGTCAAACTCTTTCAGCTCTGTCTGTCAACATCTACCTTTCCTTCTTGCTGGAAGTTTGCCTACATTCAACCTGTTTCTAAAAAGGGTGACCGCTCTAATCCCTCAAACTACCGTCCTATTGCTTTAATTTCCTGCCTATCTAAAGTTTTTGAATCCATCCTCAACAGGAAGATTCTTAAACATCTATCACTTCACAACCTTCTATCTGATCGCCAGTATGGGTTCCGTCAAGGCCGCTCTACTGGTGATCTTCTGGCTTTCCTTACTGAGTCTTGGTCATCCTCTTTTAGAGAATTTGGTGAAACTTTTGCTGTTGCCTTGGACATATCAAAAGCCTTTGATAGAGTCTGGCACAAAGCTTTGATTTCAAAACTACCCTCCTACGGTTTCTATCCTCTCTGTAACTTCATCTCAAATTTCCTTTCTGACCGTTCTATTGCTGCTGTGGTAGACGGTCACTGTTCTTCTCCTAAATCTATTAACAGTGGTGTTCCTCAGGGTTCTGTCCTATCACCCACTCTCTTCTTATTATTCATTAATGATCTTCTAAACCAAACTTCTTGTCCTATCCACTCCTATGCTGATGATACCACCCTGCACTCTTCCACGTCTTTTCATAGACGTCCAACCCTTTAGGAGGTAAACACATCACGCAGGGAAGCCACAGAACGCCTGACTTCTGATCTTTCTAAAATTTCTGATTGGGGCAGAGCAAACTTGGTATTGTTCAATGCCTCAAAAACTCAATTCCTCCATCTATCAACTCGACACAACCTTCCAGACAACTATCCCCTCTTCTTCAATGACACTCAACTGTCCCCCTCTTCTACACTGAACATCCTCGGTCTGTCCTTTACTTATAATCTGAACTGGAAACTTCACATCTCATCTCTAGCTAAAACAGCTTCTATGAAGTTAGGTGTTCTGAGACGTCTCCGCCAGGTTTTCTCAACCCCCCCAGCTGCTAACTCTGTACAAGGGCCTTATCCGTCCATGTATGGAGTATGCTTCACATGTCTGGGGGGTTCCACTCATACTGCTCTTCTAGACAGGGTGGAGTCAAAAGCTTTTCGTCTCATCAACTCCTCTCCTCTAACTGACTGTCTTCAGCCCCTCTCTCACCGCCGCAATGTTGCATCTCTAGCTGTCTTCTACCGCTATTTTCATGCCAACTGCTCTTTTAATCTTGCTAACTGCATGCCTCCCCTCCTTCCACGGCCTCGCTGCACAAGACTTTCTTCTTTCTCTCACCCTTATTCTGTCCACCTCTCTAACGCAAGAGTTAACCAGTATTCTCAATCATTCATCCCTTTCTCTGGTAAACTCTGGAACTCCCTGCCTGCTTATGTATTTCCACCTTCCTATGACTTGAATTCCTTCAAGAGGGAGGTTTCAAGACACTTATCCACCAATTTTTGACCACTGCTTTGACCCTTTTAAGGGACTGGCATTTCAGTGGGCATTTTTATTCTTAGATTTTTGTTGCCCTTTTCCAGTATCCTTCCTACATAAAATATATATATATATATATATATATATATATATATATATATATATATATATATATATATATATATATATATATATATATATATATATATATATATATATATATATATATATATATATATATATATATATATATATATATATATATATATATATATATATATATATATATATATATATATATATATATATATATATATATATATATATATATATATATATATATATATATATATATATATATATATATATATATATATATATATATATATATATATATATATATATATATATATATATATATATATATATATATATATATATATATATATATATATATATATATATATATATATATATATATATATATATATATATATATATATATATATATATATATATATATATATATATATATATATATATATATATATATATATATATATATATATATATATATATATATATATATATATATATATATATATATATATATATATATATATATATATATATATATATATATATATATATATATATATATATATATATATATATATATATATATATATATATATATATATATATATATATATATATATATATATATATATATATATATATATATATATATATATATATATATATATATATATATATATATATATATATATATATATATATATATATATATATATATATATATATATATATATAGAGAGAGAGAGAGAGAGAGAGAGAGAGAGAGAGAGAGAGAGAGAGACCATAAGAAAATGAGAATTTATCAGAAATCCCAGAAATTGTTAGTGTTTTAATTTCTCATGTTTCTATGACAGGAATCGTTTAGTTGGGCAAGTCTTTCACCAACTACATCATTTTTTTCGGTTTCTTTTGTGCATTAGGAGTGATGGAATTGGTTCAGTCATATTCCAGTTAATTTTTTCAGTATTACGAATTGTTCAGGTGGTCGAATGTTCCAGCTATCGGTTTACTCCAGCCACCCTCACTGAGCAGATATGAAAACAAGAGCCGCTGAGAGGTTTGAACTATTCGTCTGCTGCTTTTAGTGTTTGCGGTGCTGCTCCAAGTTGTTCTCTTCGCTTATTCCAAGGCCATCAGTCGTGGCAAGAACCAGTAAAATCATACAACTTCAGGCATTTAAGTACTTCAACAACTCGATTACTCTTTTTACTGGCAGTGGTAGTGTTCCAGAGAGAGAGAGAGAGAGAGAGAGAGAGAGAGAGAGAGAGAGAGAGAGAGAGAGAGAGAGAGAGAGAATTATTGTTATTATTATTATTATTATTATTATTATTGTTATTATTATTATTTAATAGAAAAAAAAGTAGATTTGTTGTTTACATGAATACATTAAAAAAAAAAACTTTAATTATTTAATAGAAATAAAAAAAAATACGTAGATTTGTTGTTTACATGAATACATTAAAAAAAACTTTAATTATTTAATAGAAATAAAAAAATACGTAGATTTGTTGTTTACATGAATACATTAAAAAAAAACTTTAATTATTTAATAGAAATAAAAAATACGTAGATTTGTTGTTTACATGAATACATTAAAAAAAACTTTACTTACCCTATTTTATAATACACATTTCATACAAAAAACAGACCATTGTGTTCACCTGCACCACGACACACTACCAAGCATGAGAAGCCAAAACTAAAATAAATAAATAAATAAATAAATAAATAAATAACTGCTGATGTTAAAATATTTCATTCAAAAACTCGATAACTGTACTTGATGTCAGTGGCGTTTGAAAAAATATATATTTTTCTTACGCCACAACATTCTATTAAAGTCGAAGGCAGGAACCACAACAGTAAAAACTGACTGTAGACATGAGAACAACTCCAAGAACTCGAATACTTCTTTTAATGTCAGTAGTGTTTGAAGAATGCATGCTTCACCTCCACAGCCACATTTCATTAACCTCGCAGGGAAAAAAAAAGACAATTTCTGGAACTCATTACTCTTTTTGTCATTAGCGACAAAGAAAATAATCGACGACACTTACACTGCGTCCTATCAAGGTTGGTGGAGAAGCCATTGGACTAAAGAAAACCAAGAGTCCACTTCATTACACCTCTCCAGTCAGTGATACCTTTGGAAATTCTCAACTTTTCACCACAAAACGTTCCATCAAGATCGGTGGAGAAGCCTGTGTTCTTTATATACCTGTGTGTGTGTGTGTGTGTGTGTGTGTGTGTGTGTGTAGGGGGAAGAGGTTGCAGGTCTCTGTCTGTCTGCATGCCTGTTTGTATGTATGGTTGTCTGTCTGTCTGCCCGTCTGCTTCCCCTGTCCCCTCACTCTCTCTCTCTTTCTTTCTCTTTCTCTCTCTCTCTCTCTCTCTCTCTCTCTCTCTCTCTCTCTCTCTCTCTCTCTCTCTCTCTCTCTCTCTCTCTCTCTCTCTCTCTCTCTCTCTCTCTCTCTCTCTCTCTCACACACACACACACACACTTTTCCACTCCGCTTCGCCTACAACGAAACATCCCCACACACCGGAGGAACTGCACACACAAGCAAAAATGGAACCAATTAATACAATATTTTATATGAGAGGAAAACAAGTACATCACAAACTGACGCACATACTCAAGGACGCCACGTACATAAACACAACTCCAGCAGAAGAAAATGAACATCGCCTCTTCAGGAAACCAGTAAACACATTTCGAAAAGCCTTACCTGAACCAATATATGAATAATACAACTGTTGTACTATTATTTTAGAAAACTAAATGAACTGAAACACCTGTGACGCAGACAAGACGGCATTTCTGTCATATTTCATTCTCATACTTCTGTCACTGTTCTTCACCCAACCTCTACTACTTCTTCTTTCAACCCCACTGTCTATCCCTCATTATCTGATTTGATCCCTCTTGTTTCACCAGCCACGCACATACATCAATAGCCTAAACAGGTGTATAGAAGCCTTACAAAGGACTCCACCACCACCACCACTTCCTCCTCCTCCTCCTCTTCCTCCTCCACGCTTAACCCACATGGCGTCTGTGTGGAGCAATTACTGAAGGGAAGAAAGAAAGTGAGAAGCGAAATAATGCAGAGCTGAAGGAGGGAAGTGGAGCAGGAGGTGGAAGAGGTGTAGTGGGTGCAGAGAGAACAGAATGCAAGATATGAGCGCACAAGAGGAAAGAACGAGGGGGAAGAAGAGGGGAAAGAAGGGAAGAGTGAGAGTGGTAGAGGGTAATAGGAGGAAGGAGTGTAAAGCAAGGAAAGGAGTAAAAGAATGTAGAGGAAAGAAGAGAGGAAGGAAGGAATAAGGTGAAAAAGAGGGAATATGTAGTGTGAGACTGGGCAAGAGAAACGAATGAAAGGGTGCAAGAGAGAGAAAGGTGCAGGAGAAAGGGAGGAAAGCGAAGGAGTGTGGAGGAGGGAAGGAAGGCGCGAATGGGGAGAGGAAAACAAGAATGAATGAATGTAAGGATAAGGAAGGAAGGAATTGCCGTGAAGAAAGAAAGAAAGAATGAAAGAAGAAGAGGGAAGGAGAGAATCGATAAGAGAAAGGAAAATAATGAATAACAATGGATGTGTAAAAGGGAAAGAGGCATTGAGTGGAAGCGAAAACGTGTTGATTATGGAAAGGAAGAAGGAAATGAATGATAGTAAATGAAAAAGGGGGAAAAAAAGGGGAGAATCCACGTGAATAAATTGGGCAGAAGGAAGGAGTAAGTGGAAAATGGAAAGAAGTAGTAGGAAGAAGTAGTAGGAAGAAGTAGAAGGAAGTAGTAGGAAAAAGAAGAGATAAAAACAAAAAAAAAAGCACAGTAGCGATTTGTTACGAAAGAGGAAATACGAAAGAGGAAATAAAGTAGAGGAAAAGCTATATAAATCCGATCACAATTCAGATTTAATTTCCTGCACGAGTTTGTTTTGTACTTTGTGTTGTGGTGGTGGTGGTGGTGGTGGTGGTACAGGTGTTAATGGCTCTGGTTGTGTTGCTGTTGTGTTGGGGCTGTGGTGGTGGTGGTGGTGGTACAGGTGTTAACGGCTGTGGTTGTGTTGCTGTTGTGTTGGGGCTGTGGTGGTGGTGAACCAGATGGTGTGGAGCTAGGGTTGTTGTTGTTGTTGTTGTTGCTGTTATCGATTTTTATATTGTTTTACAGAGAGAGAGAGAGAGAGAGAGAGAGAGAGAGAGAGAGAGAGAGAGAGAGAGTGAGAGAGAGAGAGAGAATGTTAAAGGAAACCTGGTGTGTCGTGGCGTTGACCACACTGAAAGGCAGGCATCTACTCGTAACTAGGAGTAGCCGGAGATTATAGGAAGCCGTGCCACGTAACAAGGAACATAATATACCATTTTGTCTCAATCCTTATTTATATTTCCAGTTCACATTACCCACATCAGTGCACTACACATTCTCGATCCAATGGGCATATTTGTTGCTCCAGTCCGGCACTACAACCAGACTTGTAATTAGAACCAGTGGAGTTGGCACCCCACTTTCCACACGATCAGCTACACTGCCCTCACGTTGACACCACTCGGCCCTACTCGTCCACCTGGCAACCTAACGCCGTTGGCTGCTAACTCCTGCAACCATACACCAACATAACTATTCTTACACAACCCTCACTATGCATCGCCGGATAATGGACAGTTGTTACCTAGCCCAACAATCACAATTCACTTTGTTCTCCCCGATAAGGAACATTATTTATAGAACCCGTTAAACACACAATGAATACTTAACACTTAAGTGTAGTTATCAATGCCTCTGAATAACACCTTTTCCAATTGTGTGCAATAGAAAACACAGTGAAAACAATTACTAGGAAAGAAAAGAGTAAGTGTACTCACCTCAAGAGTGCAGGTGTGTAGACTCTGGGAGACGGGAGGAAGCAAGGAGTGAGGCGGGAGGTGCCTGTGGGGAGAGACACACTGTGCTTCATGCTCTTACATTTATACTCCACAAGCACAAGTCTGTACCTGTGTACATCTATCTATTTGTATCTATCTGTATAAACACACACACACACACACACACAGAGAGAGAGAGAGAGAGAGAGAGAGAGAGAGAGAGAGAGAGAGAGAGAGAGAGAGAGAGAGAGAGAGAGAGAGAGAGAGAGAGAGAGAGAGAGAGAGAGAGAGAGAGAGAGAGAGAGAGAGAGAGAGAGAGAGAGAGAGAGAGAGTCATCCAAAAATGTACTCCTTGTTTGACTCGCTATAATTAACTGAATTTTTTTTTTTTCAGAAGCAGTTGGCCAAAATAATAATGTCAGAAGTAAGACAAAGCTTTGAAGAAAGAACATCTGTCATAAAGTGTTACTGGAGGCACGAAAATGTCAAAGAAGTGCAAAGACAATTCAGAAGACACTTTGACAGGGATCCACCAAGGTGACGCACCATTGCTCGCATCACAGCTAAGTTTGTACCAGATGGAACTGTTCACGACCTCCATAAGCAAGCGTGTGTAGTAGTAGTAGTAGTAATTGTAGTAGTAGTAGTAGTAGTAGTAGTAGTGGTTGTAGTGGTATTAGTGGTGGTAGTAATACTAGTGGTAGCAGTAATAGAAGTAAGGAGAGTAGAAGCCTTTGTGAGAGGAAAAAAGTAGTAGTAGCAGTAATAGTAGTAGTAGTGGTAGAGGTAATATTTGCGATTTGTTACTACTACTACTACTGCTACTACTACTACTACTACTACTACTATTACTACTACTACTGCTACTACTACAACTACTACTACTACTACCTCTAGAACTATTACTACTACTGCTGCTAATAATACTATGTGAATATTAATAGTAATGCCTTAAAAATTGTTGCAAAAACAGCTGCAGTAGTAGTATTTATATTAGTAATAGCAGTAGTAATAATAGTGGTAATAATAGTAGTAGTAGTAGTTTTTGTTGTTATATTGTTACTATAATTGTTATCAATATCACACACACACAGTAGTAGTAGTAGTAGTAGTAGTAATAGTAGTTATAGTAGTAGTAAGAGTAGAAGCAATAGTAGTTTTAATAATTTAGTATAATTTAATTATTTGATTAATTTTATTTATTTATTTATCTATTTCATTTTATTTATCTATTTATTTATTTATTTTTATTTTTTTGGTAGATATATGGTGTTTTTTGTGGATATGAGTGTGTTCGTTGGTTGAACAAGTCCCTGTATATCAAGTAGACCTTTGTGTGTCGCTCAAGTACCGAACGGCCTGGAAACACTGAGCCAAAGGGACGCCGCTCAGTCTGCAGCCAGTGTGGCGGCGTATCTTGTGTGGTGCGCGTGTGTATCGCATTGTGTTCCTCCTCAAAGACTTAGTGGTGGTCAAGATAACCAGGATTGGCCAAGCCCTCCCTGAAGTGTGCTACCAGTAGTGTACCAGGTGTGTTGAGTAGCCGCCAGGTGTACAGCCACACGTGTGTTGTGTACATGTGCATGTTGTGTACAGAAAGACCTCCTGCTGGTGTTTTGTTAGTCCCATCATGCCTCTGGCCCGGGAAACTACACTTGCCCCTCCTCTCAGAGACGCCATCTTGTTGTGTCAGTCCGAGACGCCTCCTTCCCCCCACCTCTCTCCCCACCACCCGCCAGCCACTCCTTCTCACTTCCGCCAGCACTTCTGGCCGCCCAATAGCCAGCAGCACCTTCACGGCCACTACCTGCCAGCACGCCTTCCTGTCCTTATCTCCTCCCACTCCCTCCCCCTTCCCTCAACCCACTCCTTCCTAATCCCATTTCGCCACCCACTCCTGCCAGGCCCCTACCAGCAACCCACTCCTTCCCGCTCCAAGCCTGCCAGCCGCCCCTTCCCGCCCCCCACCCACCATCCACTCCTTCCGGCCCCCACCCGCCTCACGCTCCTTTCCCCTTTCCGCCGCCCACACACGAGGTGCTCTCCTCGCTCCCTCCCCCCACTCATGACGTCACGGACAGCGGTGACAGTGACTAGCTGGTGTGAACCGCACCTCACACCCGCTCTACCTAAATACTGCTACTACTACTGCTACTGCTGCTACCACTGCTGTTACTATTACTACTGTTACTCCTACTGCTACTATTACTACTACTACAATTACTAGTGCTACTAGAATTCTATTACTACTATTACTGCTACTGCTGCCACTACTGGCGCTACTACTACTACTGCTGCTACTACTACTACTACTACTACTGCTACTACTATTACAACTACTACAATTCTGTTAC
>NC_087198.1:2106278-2108778 GCF_035594125.1 Scylla paramamosain
TCCACTAATAACACCGCTTCACAATTGTCTTCACTGAACATTTCCCTCATAGCGTGGATGGCGGCTTCCCCTCCTGCCTGCTGTCCTGCACATACTTGCAGGTTCCCCGCTGCCCTCCTTACGTCGTCCTTGACCACCGTCATGACGCATTTACCCACGATGCGTCTTATCACCTCGCCGATGCCAATTGGTCTGCATCCCGGCTTTTTGTCCAGCGGAATTAATCGGCATGCTGTGAGAGCCTCGACGTGGTGACAATTTGTGGTGGCAAGCTTCTCGCCAGTGCTGCCAGGGCGCCGCATAGGTCGTTAGCAGCGCTGCCACAGAGTGCGCCGCTCAACAGGCGACGCCACCCTCTAGCGTCTAGTCCTGAGGGACCAGCACTGCCGTGTGTCTGGAGAGACTTCTTCCAGATCATCTCTCCAGTTATCACCTTGTAGACGACATCATTGGGCTTGCGGAAAGGCCCCTGCATCCTGAGGCCCTCCTCGTCACTGGGGGGAGGATGTTTTTCCTTCAGCAGGTGGATGGTTTCCCTGGTGAGGGGCAACACTCCACCTGACTGCTGTTCATTAAGTGCCCGCAGAGCCCTGGACACCTGTCCTTGCCGCATATTGCCAGCGAAATTACGGGCTTTGTCTTCCTGCCCTTGTTGGTTTCCTGATGGCCTTGGCAGCCTCTTCTGGATGGCTCGGGCTTCCTCCAGGAGCTCATCCAGTTGGTTGTTCTGCCATAGACCCACTCTTCTTGCGACGGCTTTCACGTTTTCCGCCACCTTCGCATTTCTATGTGTCTTTTGAAAGAAGAGTTTTGGCAGTGTGAAGAATAATTTCATCGCATACGGTGCGAGGGGTGACTCTTGTAAGTAATTGTTGAGGAGGATGACCATCTCTTGTACAATTTTGTTGGTGGCTGCACACTTTGGTGGATCGAACAGATGACATGTCGACCACCCAACTAATTCTGTGTAAGTGTTGTTCACCCACATGGTTGTTTCTTCTTCTGTTAGTCCTTTCCAGACTAAGTTTCTCCTCCTGTTTGTATGTCTCGCGGCGTACACATTGTGTTGCGGTAGCGATGGGGCGTGTTGTGACGGTGTTGATGGCAGGGCAGCCTCCCCTCCCATCTCTGTCTCCATCGTTCGCTCTTGTTCCTCATCCTGCTGGGATTCCTGGCTGTCCCCTGGCTCCTCCTCCCTCTCACTGCCCTGGTGGTCACGTTCCAGGGGGTTTTGGCATCCATCTCCCTTTCTACAATTTATACACTTTTTGTTTTGTCTCACACATAGACAATTAACACATCTGTGTTCCTCTTTTGTACACTGACAACATCTTCTTTATGCAGGTGGGTTAGACATTGTATTAATAACATGACATTATTAGAGAGAGAGAGAGAGAGAGAGAGAGAGAGAGAGAGAGAGAGAGAGAGAGAGAGAGAGAGAGAGAGAGAGAGAGAGAGAGAAGTGAAGGAGGGAGGGGAGGGGAAGAGGTAGGAGGGAGGAGGGAGAGAGAAGGGAAGTAGGGGGAGAGGGAGGGTAAAGGGAGGGGTAGGAGGGAAGGGGAATAGGGGAAGGGAAAGTGACAACAGAGAGAGAGAGAGAGAGAGAGAGAGAGAGAGAGAGAGAGAGAGAGAGAGAGAGAGAGAGAGAGAAGTGAAGGAGGGAAGGAGGAAGGGTAGGGGAAGAGGTAGGAGGGAGGAGGGAGAGAGAAGGGAAGCCGGGGAGAGGGAGGGGTAGGAGGGAGGGGAAATAGGGGAAGGGAAAGTGACAAAGTGACAACAGAGAGAGAGAGAGAGAGAGAGAGAGAGAGAGAGAGAGAGAGAGAGAGAGAGAAGTGTGAGGGAGGGGGCGAGAGAGATAGGGAGAGAGAAGGGAAGGAAGGAGGGAGGGATGGTAGAGGGAGAGGTAGGAGGGAGGAGGAGTAGGGGAGGGGGAGTAGGGGAGGGGAGGCGACAACAGAGAGAGAGAGAGAGAGAGAGAGAGAGAGAGAGAGAGAGAGAGAGAGAGAGAGAGAGAGAAGGGAGGGAGGGTAGAGGGAGTGAGGAATAGAGGAGGGGAAAGTGACAGCAGAGAGATAGAGGGAGAGAAAGAGATAGAGAGATGAGGGAAGGAGAGAGAGAGAGAGAGAGAGAGAGAGAGAGAGAGAGAGAGAGAGAGAGAGAGAGAGAGAGAGAAAGAGAGAGAGAGAGAGAGAGGGAGAAACATTTAGGGTAAATATGGGACTTAGATATGTATTACAGGCACTTTACTCAGTATTCTCTACGATGTTTAGAGGCAGTAGTAGTGGCAACAGCCGTCTTAAGAGTACCGTTACAACAGTTAGAGTGATAGTATATTACTACTGAAAATTTAATGAAGATCTGTAATTTTGGGTACTCACGTGGTGTGCATGGCTCCAATAAAATTAAACAGAAAGATTTATACCTAGTATTATAATAGAGATATCAGTCTATAATATATAGTAAGATTTATATAGAAATATGTGGAGTAGGTGGCACCTGT
>NC_087198.1:2113778-2118778 GCF_035594125.1 Scylla paramamosain
TGTGGATTTATATTCATGAATTATATTTATGGATTTGTAGAAAGAGTAGTGAGATGAGAAAACGAAGGTTAGCCGGATGTCCACACAGATAAGGAGAGAGAGAGAGAGAGAGAGAGAGAGAGAGAGAGAGAGAGAGAGAGAGAGAGAGAGAGAGAGAGAGAGAGAGAGAGAGAGGGGAGGGTTGTTGATATAACATCTTGATTTAGAAAATATATTACTGTTTTACTGTGTGTAGGGGGAGGAGGTTGCCGGTCTCTGTCTGTCTGCATGCCTGTTTGTATGTATGGTTGTCTGTCTGTCTGCCCGTCTGCTTCCCCTGTCCCCTCACTCTCTCTCTCTCTCTCTCTCTCTCTCTCTCTCTCTCTCTCTCTCTCTCTCTCTCTCTCTCTCTCTCTCTCTCTCTCTCTCTCTCTCTCTCTCTCTCACACACACACACACACACACTTTTCCACTCCGCTTCGCCTACAACGAAACATCCCCACACACCGGAGGAACTGCACACACAAGCAAAAATGGAACCAATTAATACAATATTTTATATGAGAGGAAAACAAGTACATCACAAACTGACGCACATACTCAAGGACGCCACGTACATAAACACAACTCCAGCAGAAGAAAATGAACATCGCCTCTTCAGGAAACCAGTAAACACATTTCGAAAAGCCTTACCTGAACCAATATATGAATAATACAACTGTTGTACTATTATTTTAGAAAACTAAATGAACTGAAACACCTGTGACGCAGACAAGACGGCATTTCTGTCATATTTCATTCTCATACTTCTGTCACTGTTCTTCACCCAACCTCTACTACTTCTTCTTTCAACCCCACTGTCTATCCCTCATTATCTGATTTGATCCCTCTTGTCTCACCAGCCACGCACATACATCAATAGCCTAAACAGGTGTGTAGAAGCCTTACAAAGGACTCCACCACCACCACCACTTCCTCCTCCTCCTCCTCTTCCTCCTCCACGCTTAACCCACATGGCGTCTGTGTGGAGCAATTACTGAAGGGAAGAAAGAAGGTGAGAAGCGAAATAATGCAGAGCTGAAGGAGGGAAGTGGAGCAGGAGGTGGAAGAGGTGTAGTGGGTGCAGAGAGAACAGAATGCAAGATATGAGCGCACAAGAGGAAAGAACGAGGGGGAAGAAGAGGGGAAAGAAGGGAAGAGTGAGAGTGGTAGAGGGTAATAGGAGGAAGGAGTGTAAAGCAAGGAAAGGAGTAAAAGAATGTAGAGGAAAGAAGAGAGGAAGGAAGGAATACGGTGAAAAAGAGGGAATATGTAGTGTGAGACTGGGCAAGAGAAACGAATGAAAGGGTGCAAGAGAGAGAAAGGTGCAGGAGAAAGGGAGGAAAGCGAAGGAGTGTGGAGGAGGGAAGGAAGGCGCGAATGGGGAGAGGAAAACAAGAATGAATGAATGTAAGGATAAGGAAGGAAGGAATTGCAGTGAAGAAAGAAAGAAAGAATGAAAGATGAAGAGGGAAGGAGAGAATCGATGAGAGAAAGGAAAATAATGAATAACAATGGATGTGTAAAAGGGAAAGAGGCATTGAGTGGAAGCGAAAACGTGTTGATTATGAAAAGGAAGAAGGAAATGAATGATAGTGAATGAAAAAGGGGGAAAAAAAGGGGAGAATCCACGTGAATAAATTGGGCAGAAGGAAGGAGTAAGTGGAAAATGGAAGAAGAGGAAGTAGTAGGAAAAAGAAGAGATAAAAACAAAAAAAAAAGCACAGTAGCGATTTGTTACGAAAGAGGAAATACGAAAGAGGAAATAAAGTAGAGGAATAACTATATAAATCCGATCACAATTCAGATTTAATTTCCTGCACGAGTTTGTTTTGTACTTTGTGTTGTGGTGGTGGTGGTGGTGGTGGTAGTACAGGTGTTAACGGCTGTGGTTGTGTTGCTGTTGTGTTGGGGCTGTGGTGGTGGTGAACCAGATGGTGTGGAGCTGGGGTTGTTGTTGTTGTTGTTGTTGCTGTTATCGATTTTTATATTGTTTTACAGAGAGAGAGAGAGAGAGAGAGAGAGAGAGAGAGAGAGAGAGAGAGAGAGAGAGAGAGAGAGAGAGAGAGAGAGAGAGAGAGAGAGAGAATGTTAAAGGAAACCTGGTGTGTCGTGGCGTTGACCACACTGAAAGGCAGGCATCTACTCGTAATTAGGAGTAGCCGGAGATTATAGGAAGCCGTGCCACGTAACAAGGAACATAATATACCATTTTGTCTCAATCCTTATTTATATTTCCAGTTCACATTACCCACATCAGTGCACTACACATTCTCGATCCAATGGGCATATTTGTTGCTCCAGTCCGGCACTACAACCAGACTTGTAATTAGAACCAGTGGAGTTGGCACCCCACTTTCCACACGATCAGCTACACTGCCCTCACGTTGACACCACTCGGCCCTACTCGTCCACCTGGCAACCTAACGCCGTTGGCTGCTAACTCCTGCAACCATACACCAACATAACTATTCTTACACAACCCTCACTATGCATCGCCCGATAATGGACAGTTGTTACCTAGCCCAACAATCACAATTCACTTTGTTCTCCCCGATAAGGAACATTATTTATAGAACCCGTTAAACACACACTTAACACTTAAGTGTAGTTATCAATGCCTCTGAATAACACCTTTTCCAATTGTGTGCAATAGAAAACACAGTGAAAACAATTACTAGGAAAGAAAAGAGTAAGTGTACTCACCTCAAGAGTGCAGGTGTGTAGACTCTGGGAGACGGGAGGAAGCAAGGAGTGAGGCGGGAGGTGCCTGTGGGGAGAGACACACTGTGCTTCATGCTCTTACATTTATACTCCACAAGCACAAGTCTGTACCTGTGTACATCTATCTATTTGTATCTATCTGTATAAACACACACACACACACACACACACACAGAGAGAGAGAGAGAGAGAGAGAGAGAGAGAGAGAGAGAGAGAGAGAGAGAGAGAGAGAGAGAGAGAGAGAGAGAGAGAGAGAGAGAGAGATCCAAAAATGTACTCCTTGTTTGACTCGCTATAATTAACTGAATTTTTTTTTTTTTTTCAGAAGCAGTTGGCCAAAATAATAATGTCAGAAGTAAGACAAAGCTTTGAAGAAAGAACATCTGTCATAAAGTGTTACTGGAGGCACGAAAATGTCAAAGAAGTGCAAAGACAATTCAGAAGACACTTTGACAGGGATCCACCAAGGTGACGCACCATTGCTCGCATCACAGCTAAGTTTGTACCAGATGGAACTGTTCACGACCTCCATAAGCAAGCGTGTGTAGTAGTAGTAGTAGTAGTAGTAGTAGTGGTTGTAGTGGTATTAGTGGTGGTAGTAATACTAGTGGTAGCAGTAATAGAAGTAAGGAGAGTAGAAGCCTTTGTGAGAGGAAAAAAGTAGTAGTAGCAGTAATAGTAGTAGTAGTGGTAGAGGTAATATTTGCGATTTGTTACTACTACTACTACTGCTACTACTACTACTATTACTACTACTACTGCTACTACTACAACTACTACTACTACTACTACTACTACCTCTAACACTATTACTACTACTGCTGCTAATAATACTATGTGAATATTAATAGTAATGCCTTAAAAATTGTTGCAAAAACAGCTGCAGTAGTAGTATTTATATTAGTAATAGCAGTAGTAATAATAGTGGTAATAATAGTAGTAGTAGAAGTTTTTGTTGTTATATTGTTACTATAATTGTTATCAATATCACACACACACAGTAGTAGTAGTAGTAGTAGTAATAGTAGTTATAGTAGTAGTAAGAGTAGAAGCAATAGTAGTTTTAATAATTTAGTATAATTTAATTATTTGATTAATTTTATTTATTTATTTATCTATTTCATTTTATTTATCTATTTATTTATTTATTTTTATTTTTTTGGTAGATATATGGTGTTTTTTGTGGATATGAGTGTGTTCGTTGGTTGAACAAGTCCCTGTATATCAAGTAGACCTTTGTGTGTCGCTCAAGTACCGAACGGCCTGGAAACACTGAGCCAAAGGGACGCCGCTCAGTCTGCAGCCAGTGTGGCGGCGTATCTTGTGTGGTGCGCGTGTGTATCGCATTGTGTTCCTCCTCAAAGACTTAGTGGTGGTCAAGATAACCAGGATTGGCCAAGCCCTCCCTGAAGTGTGCTACCAGTAGTGTACCAGGTGTGTTGAGTAGCCGCCAGGTGTACAGCCATACGTGTGTTGTGTACATGTGCATGTTGTGTACAGAAAGACCTCCTGCTGGTGTTTTGTTAGTCCCATCATGCCGCTGGCCCGGGAAACTACACTTGCCTCTCTTCTCAGAGACGCCATCTTGTTGTGTCAGTCCGAGACGCCTCCTTCCCCCCACCTCTCTCCCCACCACCCGCCAGCCACTCCTTCTCACTTCCGCCAGCACTTCTGGCCGCCCAATAGCCAGCAGCACCTTCACGGCAACTACCTGCCAGCACGCCTTCCTGTCCTTATCTCCTCCCACTCCCTCCCCCTTCCCTCAACCCACTCCTTCCTAATCCCATTTCGCCACCCACTCCTGCCAGGCCCCTACCAGCAACCCACTCCTTCCCGCTCCAAGCCTGCCAGCCGCCCCTTCCCGCCCCCCACCCACCATCCACTCCTTCCGGCCCCCACCCGCCTCACGCTCCTTTCCCCTTTCCGCCGCCCACACACGAGGTGCTCTCCTCGCTCCCTCCCCCCACTCATGACGTCACGGACAGCGGTGACAGTGACTAGCTGGTGTGAACCGCACCTCACACCCGCTCTACCTAAATACTGCTACTACTACTGCTACTGCTGCTACCACTGCTGTTACTATTACTACTGTTACTTCTACTGCTACTATTACTACTACTACAATTACTAGTGCTACTAGAATTCTATTACTACTATTACTGCTACTGCTGCCACTACTGGTGCTACTACTACTACTGCTGCTACTACTACTACTACTACTACTGCTACTACTATTACAACTACTACAATTCTGTTAC
>NC_087198.1:2126278-2171278 GCF_035594125.1 Scylla paramamosain
CGTGGCCTTAGAGCTTGCTAACTCTGTACAGGGGCCATACTCGCCCATGTATGGAGTGTGCCTCACGTGCATGCCTCCCCTCTCCAGCGGCCTCGCTACACAACACCTTCTTTCTCTCACCACTGATCTGTCCACCTGTCTATTGCAAGAGTTAACCAGTATTGTCAGTCATTCACCCCTTTCTCTGGTAAACTCTGGAACTCCCTGCCAGCTTCTGTACTTCCACCTTCCTGTGACTTGAACTCCTTCACAAGGGAAGCTTCAACACACTTACCCTTCAGTTTTTGACCACCGCCTCGGACCCTATTGAGGGACTGGTATTATTATTTTTTTCTTATTATTTGTTTGTTTCCCTTGGCCGGTGTTCCTCCTACAGAAAAAAAAAAATAAATAAATAAAACTCCACGTGGCTGGCCAGTCAGCAGTGTGGTGGTCTTGAAGAGGCAGTCTGTCTCAATGTAACTTGCCAGAAATTGTGCTGAAAAATTGTGCTACAGGGAGGGAGGGAGGGAGGGAGGGAGGGAGGGAGGGAGGGAGGGAGCGGAAAGGAGATAGTCATTTGTTTGTCTGCCTCTCTCTCTCTCTCTCTCTCTCTCTCTCTCTCTCTCTCTCTCTCTCTCTCTCTCTCTCTCTCTCTCTCTCTCTCTCTCTGTCTGTCTCCTCTTCCTAACCTAACTACTACTACTACTACTACTACTACTACTATCTACTACTACTACAACAACAACTACTACTACTACTACTAGTGCTACTACTACTACTACTACTACTACTACTACTACTACTACTACTACTACTACTACTACTACTACTACTACTACCACTACTACTACTATTACTACAACTTTTAACCTAACCCTTTACTCTCCGTCAGATTTGCATCAACCAGCAGCAGCAGCAGCAGCAGCATGTCAGTAGTAGCAGGAGTAGTGAATGGTCACTCGTATGTGGTGACTACTTGGACTATCAGGCCGCCCTTGTAGTGTGCTGGACTATTGGTCAACAAGGAGCCCTGAAAGTTACGTGGTACAACTATTTCGGCGATAGTAATGGCTGTAAGTAGTAGTAGTAGTTGCAGTAATAGTAGTAGTAATAGTAGTTATGCGTGTAATGTCAATATGGTCCATTTTGTAATTGTAATTGGAAAAATTCTCGACTTTGCGTTTCTTAAAGGCGTGACGTAATTAGAGAAAACGTATGTATTTTAAGGGACACTAGCCTGTACTTCATTATTCCTGTTTATTGCTATTATAGGAGTTTCTTGATAGTTTTACTTGTATATACTATTTAAATCTACTATTCAATTTATTATGTGTAAGTGGGAGATGTCAGAGAAAGAGCCATATTTATAATTTTCATTTGTAAGGTCAATAAGGTCCATTTTATTAAGTAAATTTATAAGATGCTCGACCTTATGTTTCTTAAATGAGTGACGTAATTAGAGAAAACGTGTGTCTTTTAAGGAACACTAACCTATACTTCGTTAATGTGGTTATTGTTGTTATACGAGTTTTCCGGTGTATATACTATTTAAATCTACTATTTTGTGTTGTATAATACTATGTTTGAATGGTAAAACTAAGAGAAAGAGTCATATTTGTAATGTTTACATGTAAGGTCAATATGGTCTAGTCTGTAACTGTAATTTGAAGGATTTTCAACCTTTTTGTTTCTTAGTAAATGACGTAATTAGAAAAAACGAATCTTCTTTAAGGGGAAACTAAACAACAATGAATTATTCCTCTTTATTCTTAATACTGCATATATTTGGGTAGTTTTAGGCGAATATTCTATTTAGACGTAGTGTTTTGTAATGTGCGGCAGTACTAGATGCCACACTGAAGTGGTAGAAGTGAGAGAAGAAGCCTTATTTATGAAATGTGACAGAAAACCTAACAATGAATGGAGGATGAACAAGGAGGAGCGACAGAGGGAAGAAAGGGGCAAACAACAGGAACAAAAGGAACAACACGAATAGGAGAGAGAGAACAGGAGGAGGAGGAGGAGGAAGAGAAACTGAAAGATACGGAAGAGAAGGAGGAGCAGGAGGAAGAGGAAGAGGAAGAAGAGGAAAACAAAGAAAAACTTCGATAACAAAACTCTCTTTCTCTCTCTCTCTCTCTCTCTCTCTCTCTCTCTCTCTCTCTCTCTCTCTCTCTCTCTCTCTCTCTCTCAGCCGCTGCAGTAATTTATCACACCAACATTCAAACACCTCGCTTATACCGAGATGAAAATATGAAAAATGGACAAATATAAAATAATGATCATGTCATAGTAAAATGAGAATTACGAAAAGAATGACAAAATAAATCATACAATAAATAAAACAAGTGGCAAGTGTCTTATGTTGACACATCCTGTGATCACGCCACTGCACTACATCATACTGTCAGTCACGGATTACATTTCGCGCGGTGATCGTGTGCGATAGAGACCAGTCACCCCATACACCCCCATCTGAACCCTCTCAACCTCACCAACCTTCTGTACCACCTCCCTCTCTACATCCTCAACCTTTCTCACCTTCCCACCACTCCCACCCCCGCTCACCTTCACCTGTTCCTGCTATTTTTTCTTGCCAGCTTCCTTCTCTCCCATCATCACCCAGTGTTCCTTCCCCTCACCACTCACCCTCACCACCCCCACCATCTTCTCCTTCACAGTCACCCCCTCCTCCATCTCACCCGCTCCCTCATCCCTCACCATCACCCTCACCACCACCCGCACCACCTTCTCCTTCACAATCACCTCCTCCTCCATCTCCCCCACTCCCTCATCCTTCACCATCACCCTCACCGCCACCACCATCACCGCCACCAGCTGCAGAAGACACATTTGACTCAGTCTTTCAACACTCGTATATTATATCAGTCTGAGGAAGAGGAGCACGTTTACACCACTCCACCATCACCATCCTCTCACGAAAACTAGTAGGTAAAATATAAACTGCAGTTTGTTTTAGACTGAATATTGGTGTGTAAGGCACAATGGAACCATTCCAGATATGCCCATACATAGTATGTTATGATTATATTTAGTTTTGATGAATGTTGGTGGTAGAGTTCAAAGTTTGCCGCACGCGCGGAAATCCCGGATATGGCGCCGGCGCGCGTTTTGACTGGCCATGCCGAAGAGGTTAAGGGGCTCGTAGTAGTGGTGGTGGTGATGGTTGTGGCTGTGGTTGTGGTGGTGGTTATAAGAACATAAGAAGTGAGGAGACTGCAAGAGGTCAAGTGATGGCCTACACAAGGCAGCTCCTCTATCCACACCATTGGACCAATCCAACGCCTACCCATCCCATCTATCCTCCCTATCCATGCTCTCATCTAGCCCTTTTTTTAAATTATCTAATGTTTCACCACTAACCACATGTCTACTTAACCTGTTCCAGTTATTAACCACCCTATATATACATAACAACCTCTACCAGTTATATTAAACCTTCTAACACTATAACTATAGACAGAGACAGAGACATTTAAGACAGACAGACAGACAGACAAAAAAAACAATTTTAACAACAACCTCTACGAGTTATATTATTAATCACTACAACACTATAACAACAACGACAACATAGCGGTTGTACATATCTGATTAATTAATACCAGAACAAGAGGCAGTGGTATTGTATTTAGTGGTGTGTGTGTGTGTGTGTGTGTGTGTGTGTGTGTGTGTGTGTGTGTGTGAAGTCATGAGATTTGAGACAATAATAAGAATGTCCTATATATATATATATATATATATATATATATATATATATATATATATATATATATATATATATATATATATATATATATATATATATATATATATATATATATATATATATATATATATATACGAGTATATAAGAATAATATAATAATAGGAATAATAAGGATAATAATATTTTTTCACGGTCAACCGTTGGAAGCTCAAACCACCCCTACCCCATCCTCCCTTATCTCTCCCCTACCTCCTCCCCTCCCCTATCTCTCCCCTACCTCCTCCTCTCCCCTTTACTCCCCTCACCCCCTCCCACCCTCCTTGCCTTCCCTTCGTTTTCACTGTCAAGGTCAAATCTGACAGTTTTACCCCCACCACCAACCCCCCCCTCCGTCCCTGTCTCACTCATTTCAAAACACACACACACACACACTCACGTATCATTACGTAGATACCGTAAGAAAGATCGATACCATATTAGCTCTGAGCTAGGGACGTAGGGGAAAAGCTGCCTGTGTCGAGAGACCAGCAGGCGACCAGAAGGTGAGTTACACACACACACACACACACACACACACACACACACACACACACGTAATTATGATTTTGAAAGTTTGATTAAATGTCCATTGACCAAATGTCCTTCGTTGAAATGTGTTTTAGCCATCGTTCCGGCCACGAATGAAACTAGGTATATAATTGATTTACAAAGACAGACCATTATGAGGAAGGCAGAATTGATGGTGCAATGCAAAAATGTGTAGGACTATACCAAAGTAAACTATCAAAATGTATTTATTTTCCAGTTGCAGAAAGGGATCTGATGATGTCCTCCAAAGCAATATAATACCACCATTGCTAGTCCTGTTTGGTTATCCCATTAACAAAAAAAAAAAAAAAACTTATAAGAATAAAAAGTTTGCAAGGTCCTGTATTGCAGTAAGTGGTGGTGGACAACAGTGTGAAAGTTTGTGTTTTATCTCTTCATAATTTACTTATGCATACATTTTGCATTTAGCACTATGAAAGTTGATAGCAAGTTTTTTGCATGCAGGTCGTGGTGCTTTAAAACCAGGACATTTTTTTAATTTGTCAAATCATTACACAAATGTACACTCCTCAGAACCAGGATATAGAATTGGATGTGAAATTGATGGCTGTTCTAGATCATACAAATCTGTAAAGTATCTACTAAGATACATTCGTTCACATCACGCATTATTTTATAATTGCCATCTTAATAGAGTGAGGGGAAAATTTAAAGTTTGTGATGATTCCTTACCTGATCCAGAGATTAGGATTTGTATGCAGAGTGAAGCTGGTGTGGAAATGATAACTGACGAAGGAAACGAATGTGCTTCATCACATTTAAATATCAACTGGACCCATGAAATTGTTACAAGGCTTTTAGCACTGAGAGAGGAGAAGTTGCTCCCTTCTGTAGTTATTAAAGATTTCACTGAACATTTGCAAGACCTTTTGGCTTTGCAGCACACTCAAACTATGAATAAGGTAATAAGTAAACTTAAAGAGGATGGAATTGATCCCAATACGTTAAATGATCTCATGAATTCCTCATCACCTGCAGGCTTTGTGTGTTTAATATTGAACACCCCAAAATTGTGAACATTTCCTCCGTTTCACAACATCCCATCTCTTAGGTATCAAGTATGAAAAAGGTAACACTTTCAAAAACAACATCTCTACTTGTAAAACTCAATGAAGTAAAGACAGAATTGAGCTATAAAAATGCACAAATCTGCTTTCAAATATATTCAACTCCACACATAATGCCTCTCTCTCTCTCTCTCTCTCTCTCACATACATGCATAAACACAACAGCTATAATGAGAGAGAGAGAGAGAGAGAGAGAGAGAGAGAGAGAGAGAGAGAGAGAGTGGTATCCTCGCCTGACCTGGTAACACTGCAAGAAAAATACACATCTGGCAATGCAGACCTGCCAGACGCCAGCCAGCCGGGGACCCCACGTCGACACTAGTGCTCTAACCTGACCTAAGTTAACCTAACATAACTAGACTGCATAGACTCAGCTTGCTGTTACACTTGCTGTTGTGCTGTTGTGTGTGAACGGTGACAAATTAACAACATTTCTGCATTATTGACAAGAGAAACACGCTTTTAAAAGACTCTAGTTGAAGTGACGCAGGTTTTCAAGGTTTTACAGTTGCAGTGACATATTAACAACATTTCTGCATTACTGACAGAAGAAACACGCTTTTAAAAGGCTCTAGTTGAAGTGACGCAGGTTTTCAAGGGTGTTTTTACAGTTGCAGTGACATATTAACAACATTTCTGCATTACTGACAGGAGAAACACGCTTTTAAAAGGATCTAGTTGAAGTGACGCGGGTTTTCAAGGGTATTTTTACAGTTGCAGTGACATATTAACAACATTTCTGCATTACTGACAGGAGAAACACGCTTTTTAAAAGGATCTAGTTGAAGTGACGCGGGTTTTCAAGGTTGTTTTTTACGGTTCCAGTGACAGATTAACTACATTTCTCCATTACTGACAGGAGAAACACTCTTTTAAAAGGCTGTAGTTGAAGTGACGCGGGTTTTCAAGGGTGTTTTTACAGTTGCAGTGACATATTAACAACATTTCTGCATTACTGACAGGAGAAATGCTTTTAAAAGCTCTAGTTGAAGTGCCGCAGGTTTTCAAGGGTGTTTTTATAGTTGCAGTGACAGATTAACAACATTTCTGCATTACTGACAGGAGAAATGCTTTTAAAAGCTCTAGTTGAAGTGATGCAGGTTTTCAAGGGTGTTTTTACAGTTGCAGTGATAGATTAACAACATTTCTGCATTACTGACAGGAGAAACGCTTTTAAAAGGCTCTAAAAGGCTCTAGTTGAAGTGACACAGGTTTTCAAGGGTGTTTTTTACAGTTCAGTGACATATTAACAACATTTCTGCATTACTGACAGGAGAAACACTTTTAAAAGGCTCTAGTTGAAGTGACGCAGGTTTTCAAGGGCGTTTTTACAGTTCCAGGGACATATTAACAACATTTCTGCATTACTGATAGGAGAAACACACTTTTAAAAGGCTCTAGTTGAACTGATGCAGGTTTTTAAGGGTGTTTTTACAGTTTCAGTGACATATTAACAATAAGTTAAGTTAAGTGATGTCAGGTGTGGTTAGGTGTGGTTAGGAGAGGTTTGGTGTGGTTAGGTGAGATTAGATGCTATTAGGTGATGCTTGGTGTGGTTTTGTTATGATTGGTGAGATTTCGTGAGGTTAGGTGAGTTTAGTTGTGGTTAGGTGAGGTCAGGTGAGCTTAACTGTGGTAACTTCAGGATGGGTGAGGCTATGTGAGGTTACATAAGGTTTCATGAGTTAAGATGATTTTAGGTAATGTTCAGTGGGATAATGTGAGGTTAGGTCATGTTAGCTGAGGTTAAGTGAGTTAAGATGAGGTTAGCTAATGTTGAATGGGGGAATATGAGGTTAGGTGATATTAGCTAAGGTTAGGTAAGGTTAAGAATGGTTAGGAGGGGTTACATGAGGTATGTGTGGTAAGTTGTAGCTAGGTAAGGTTAGGTTAGTTTAGGTGAGGTTAGATATTGTCAGGTATGATTAAGTGAGGTTAGGTGACTTAGGTGAGGTTATGTGAGATTAAATGACGTTAAGAGAGGTTAGGTGAGGTTATGTGTGGTTAAGTGAGGTTAATTGTTAGGTGATGTTTTGTTAGCTTAGGTGAGGTTAGTTGAGGTTAGGTTAGGTTAGGTTATGGGTGGTTAAGTGAGGATAGGTGAGATTAGGTGTGGTTACATAAGGTTAGGTGAGGTTAGGTGTGATTAAGAGAAGTAATGTAAATTTGGTGAGGTTAGGTGAGGCTAGGTGAGATTAGGAAAGATAAAGTGAGGTAGTGTGGTTAGGTAAGGTTAGATGAGGTTAGGTGTGGTTAGTGGTTGTTAAGAGAGGTTAGGTAAGGATAGGTGAGGTTAGTTGAGGTTAGGTTTTGTTAGGTATGGTTAGATGGTGTTAGGTGTGATTAGGTGTGGTTAGGAGAGGTTATGTGATGTTAGATGAGGTGTGGTTAGATGAGGTTAGGTGAGGTTAACTTAGGTTAGGTGTGGATAGGTTAGTTTACATGATGTTAGTTATGGTTAGGTAAGGTTAGGTGAGGTTAAGTGAGTTTAGGTGAGGCTAGGAGACATTAGGAGAGGTTAGGTGAGGTTAGATAAGGCTATGTGAGGTTAGGTGTTCATAGGTGTTATTCGGTTAGGTTATGTGTAGATAGGTTATGTTAGGTTAGGGTAGGTTCGGTAAGGTTCGGTAAGATAAGTGAAGTTAGGTGAGGTTAGCTAAGATTAGGTGAGGGTAGGTGAGGTTAGGTGACATTACATGAGGTTAGCTGAGGTTTGGTGTGGTTAGGTATGGTTAGGTGTCATTAGGTCAGGTTAGATAAGTTTATCTTTCATTAGATAAGATTAGGTGAGGTTAGCTGAGGTTAGGTGAGGTTAAGAGAGATTAGGTGTTTTTAAGTGAGGTTAGGTGAGATTAGATGAGTGTTAATGTCATTAGGAGAAGTTAAGTGTGATTATGTGAGATTAGGTGATTTAGGTGAGGATAGTTTAGGTTAGGTAAGGTTAGGCGTGGTTATGTGAGATTAGATTAGGTTAGGTGAGGTTAGGCATGGTTAGGTGAGGTTGGGTGAGGTTATGAGAGGTTAAGTAATGTTTGGTCAGATTATATGTGGTTAAGTGTGGTTAGAAGAGGTTACGTGAGGTTAGTTGTGTTTGATGTTGTTGGTTGGTGTTAAGTGTGATTAGGTATGGTTAGGAGAGTTTAGATGAGGTTAGTTGAGGTTAGGTGAGGTTAAGTGTAGTTAGGTGAAGCTATATGAGATTCGGTGAGGTTAGGTGAGGCTAGGTAAGGTTAGGAGATGTATAATAAAGCTAGTTGAGGTTTGATGATGATAGATGAGGTTAGATGTGGATAGGTGTAGAAAGGTGAGGTTAGGTGAGGTTTGCTAAGGCTAGGTGAAGTTATGTGAGTTTAGGTGAGGTTAGCTGTGCTTAGGGGAGGTTTTATGAGGTTAGGTGTGTATTAGTGATGTTATGTAAGGGTAAGTGATGTTATGTGAAGTAAAGTGTGTTTAGGTGAGGTTAGGTGAGGTTATTTATGGTTAGGTTTACTTAGGTGACGTTAGGTGAGGTTAGGTGTGCTTAGGTAAGGTTAGGTGAGGTTAAGTGAAGTTAGGTGTGGTTAGGTGAAATTATGGGAGGTTAGGTAACGTTAGTGAGGTAATGTAGGTGAGGTTAGGTGAGGTTAGGTATAGTTAAGTGAGGTTAGGTAATGTTTGGTGTGGTTATATGAGGTTGGGTGAGATTAGGTAAGGTTAGGTGATGATAAATAAGGTTAGGTGTGATTATGTGAGTTTACATGTGGTTATGTGTGGCTAGTTGTGATTAGTTGAGGGTAGGTGAGATTAGATAATATTACATAATATTATGTGAGGTTAGGTGACTTAGGTTAGGTTAGTTAAGGTTACTTAATGTTAGGTGAGATTAGAAGAGGTTAGGTAATGTTATGTATGGTACAATGAATTTAAGTGAGGTTATGTTAAGATGAGGTTAGGTGAGGTTAAGAAGCGCTAGATGAATTTAGGTGAGATTATGTGAGATTATTCGAGGTTGGGTGAGGTTAGGAGAGGTTAGGTGAGAATAGGTGATCAGGTGTGTTTATGAGAGGATATGTGAGATTAGGTGGGTATGTAAATTCAGTTGAGGTTATGAAAGTTTATGGGAGTTTATGGGAAGTATGGTGAAGTTAGGTGAGGTTAGATGAAATTTAGTGTGGTTAAATGAGGTTTGATTTGGTTAATATGGTTATAAGGTTAGGTGAGGTTAGGTGAGGTTTGGCAAGGTTAGGTAAGATTAGGTGAGGTTAGATGTTGTTAGGTTAGGTGATGTGAGGTTATATTGTTAAGTGTGGATAGGAGAGGATAGGTGAAATTAAATGAGGTTAAATTAGATTATATGAGGTTATATAAGGTTAGGTGCGGTTAGGTGAGGTTTGGTCAGGTTACATGTGGTTAGGTGAGGATAAGTGAGGTTAAGTTAGGTTAAGTAAGGTTAGGTGAGGTTAGGTGGGATTATGTGACCTTAGGTAAGGTTCAGTGAGGTTAGATGAGTTTAGTAGATGTTTGCTGAGGGTAAGTGAGGTTAGGTGATATTAGGTATGGTTAGGTGAGGTTAGGAATAATTAACTAAGAAGTTAAGGGATATTAGGTGAAATTTGTTAAAGTTATGTGAGGTTATGTGAAGTTAGATGTGGTTAGGTGAGGTTAGGAGATGCTGCATGATGTTAAGTGAGGTTTGGCATACTTATGTGAGATTGAGTGAGTTTACAGAGGTTAGGTGAGATCAGGTGATGTTAGATGCAGTTATATGAGGTTATATATGGTTAGGTGAAGTTAGGTGAAGTTAGGTGTGCTTTTTTTTTAAATTAGGTAATGTTAGAAGAGTTTATGTTAGGATAGGTGAAGTTAGGTGTGTTTAGCTTAGGTTATGTTAGGTTAGTTTAATTTAGGTGAGGTTACAAGAGATTAGGAAAGGTTTGGTATTGTTAAATGAGGTTAATTGAGGTTATGTGTTTTTATGTGAGGGTAGGTGATGTTAGGTGAGGTTAGGTGTGCTTATTCGAATTTTGGTGAGTTTAGGAGAGGTTATGTTAGGATAGGTGAAGTTAAGTATGTTTAGAAGATGATTGGTGAGGTTAGTTGAGGTTAGTTGTGTTTAGGTGTGGGTAGGTGAAGTTAGATGAGGTTGATTATGATTAGGTGTTGCTAAAAGAGGTTAGTTGGGGTAAATTGAGGTTAAGTGTGGTTAGATGAAGTGAAGTGAGGTAATGTGAGGATAGGCGAGGTTAGGTGTGCTTAGGTGAAGTTAAGGTAGGTTAGTTAAGGTAAGGTAAATTGAAGTTAGGTGTGGTTAGATGAAGTGAAGTGAGGTAATATGAGGATAGATGAGGTTAGGTGTGATTAGGTAAGGTTATGTTAGGTTAGGTGTGCTTAGGTGTTATTAGGTGAGGTTAGGTGAAGTTAGGTGCGATTATGGGAGGTTAGGTAAAGTTAGGTTAGAATAGGTGTTGTTTGTTGAGGTTAGGTGTGTTTATGTGAGGTTAGGTGAGGTTATGTATGGTTAGGTGAGGTTAGGTGGTGTTAGGTGTGGTTAGGTGTGCTGAGGTGAGGTTAGTTGAGGTTAGGTGATATAAGTTGTGCTTAGAAGGATTAAGTGAGGTTAGGTGAGGTTATGTTTACTTAGCTAAGGTTAGGTGACATTAGGACAGGTTAGATTTTAATAAGTTTGGTTATGTGAAATTAGGTGCCGTGAAGTGTGGTTAGGTGAGGTTAGATGAGGTTAGGTGTAGTTAGGAAATTTTGTGAGCTTAGGAATAGTTAGTTAAGGTTAGATGAGGTTAGGTATAGTTAGATGAGATTAAGTGTAGTTAGTTACGTTAGGCTACATGAGGATAGATTACGGTAGGATACATGAGGTTAGATAAGGTTAAGTGAGGTTACATGAAGTTAGATGAAATTAGGTTTGTTAGGTGAGGTATGGTGAGGTTAGTTGAGGTTAGGTAAAATTAGGTGAGGTTTGGTGAGGTTAAATGACGTTAGGTAAGGTTCGGTGAGGTTTTGTAATATTAGTAGAGGTTAGTTGAGGATAAGTGAGTTAGGTAACGTTATGTATGGCTAAATGAGGCTAGGTATGGTTAGGTGTGGTTAGGTGAGGTTAGAAACAGGTGTTTTGGTGAGTTTAGCTGAGTTTAGGTGAGGTTAAGTGAGATGATGTGTGTTTATGTGAAGTTAGGTAACATTAGGTGTATAAAGGTGTTATTATATGAGATTAGGTGAGATTAGGTTAAGTTAGGTGAATTAGGTATGTTTAGGTTAGGTTTAGTTATGTTAAGAGAGGTTATGTGAGGTTAGGTGAGGTTAGGCATACTTTGTTAAACGTTAAAATCTACCAGGTTAAATAAGGTCAGGTGGTTAGGTGTGTTTATGTGAGATTAGGTAGGAATAGGTACTGTTAGGTGAGGTTAGGTGTGCTTAGGTAAGGTTAGATGAGGATAGGATAGGTTAAGTGAGGATAGGTGAGGTTAAGAGCGTTTAGATGATAGGTGAGGTTAGGTAAGTTTTGGTATATTTTAGATGTGGTTAGGTGAGGTTAGATGAGGTTAGGTTAGGTTAGTTTTTTTTTTTAGGTGTTGTTTAGTGGTGTTAACATAAGTTAGGTGTGCTTAGGGTGATTAGATAAGGTTAATGATTTTTTAGTGTTATTAGGTGAATTTAGGTATCCTTAGGTGAGGATAGATAAGGTTAGGACAGGTTAGGTGAGGTTCGGAGAAGTTAGGTAGTTTTGGGTTTGGTTAGGTGTGGTATGGGATGAGGGTTATGAGAGGTTAAGTGATGTTAGCTGAGGTTAACTGAGGTTAGATGAAGTCAGGCTAGTTTAATTAAGGTTAGGAGAGGTTACCTGAGATTAGGTGAGGTTAGGTGAAGTTGTGTTAAGTTAGGTTATATTTGGTTAAGTTAAGTTGAGGTAAGGTGAGGTTAGGTGAGGTGAGCTGAGATTATGTGAGGTTACATAAGGTTAGGTAACGCTAGATATGGTTAGGTGAGGCTGTGTTATAATTATGATAAGGTGTGGTTAGGTGAGGTTAGATAATATTAGGTCAGATTATGTGAGGCTAGATGAGGTTATGTAAGGTGATCTGAGGCAAGATGAGTTTAACTGAGGATAGGTATGGTTAGCTGAGGTGAGATTAGGTGTGGTTAGGTGTAATTAGTTGAGGTTAGGTGTGATTAGGTTAAGTTAGGTGAGGTTAAGTCAGGTAAGGAATGCTTATATTAGGTTTTGTTAGGTTATGAGAGGTTTGGTGATGTCTAGTGAGGTTAGTTGTGGTTAGGTGTGGCTAGGAGAAGTTAGGTGAGGTTAGCTGAGGTTAGATGAGGTTAGGTACTGATGGGTGTGGTTAGGTTTGGTTAGGAGAGGTTATGTGAGGTTAAGAGGTTTAAATGAGGTGAGGTGAGGTTAAGTGAAGTTACATGTGGTTATGTGTGGTTAGTTCATGTCTAGGTGAGGCTAGGAGAGGTTATGTAAGGTTAGGTGAGGCTAGGTGAGGTTATGCGTGGATAAGTGTTGTAAAGAGAGATAATGTGAGGTTCGGTAAGGTTTGTTTGGGTTATGTGAGATTAGGTAAGGATAGGTGTGATTAGGTGAGGTTTCTTGAGGGTGTGATTGCTTAAGTGAGGTTAGGTTTGGTAAGTTTAGATGAGGTTAGATGTTGTTAGGTGAGCTTAGGTGTGTTTAGCTGAGGTAAGTTGAGGTTAGGTAAGTTTTTAGGTGTGGTTAGGTGAGGTTAGGAGAGTTTAAGTTTGCTTAGCGAAGTTTACATGAGGTTATAACAGGTTATGTGACGTTAGTTGAGATTAAGTGTAATTATGTGTGGTTAGTAGATGTTATGTCATATTAGGTGAGGATAGTTCTGGTTTGGTGTGATTATTTAAGGTTAGGTTTGGTTAAGTATGGTTAGGAGAGCTTAGGTGAGTTTCATTAAGGTCAGCTTTGGTTAGAAGTTAGATTGTGTTATTTGTGGGTAGGGATGGTTAGGTGATATTAGGAGAGCTTAGGTGAGGTTAAGTGAGGTTAGGTAAGGTTATGTGAGATTAGGTAATGTTAGGTGTGCTTAGATGAGGTTACAGGAGGTTATGTGTCCTTAAGTAAGATTATGTATCGGTATGTGAGGTTAGAGAGAATGGGTGTGTTTGGGTGAGGTTAGGTAAGGTTAGTTGAGGTTATGTGTGCTTAGGTGACATTAACTTGAGGTTAGGTGTGCTTAAGTGGGGATAGGTGAAGTTAGGTGAGGTTAGTTAATGCTAGGAGTGGTTAGGTTTGGTTAGCTGAGGTTAGATGAGGTTAAGTGTGTTTTGGAGTGGTAATGAGAGGATAAGAGATGTTAGGTGAGGCTAGAGGCTAGAAGAGGTTAGGTATGGTTAAGTGAAGTTGGGTGAGATTACTTGAAATTAGGTGAGATTAGATGAAGCTAGGTTAATTTAGGTTAGGTTAGGTTTGGTTAGGTTAAGTGAGGTTAGGTGAGGTTAGCTGAGATTAGGTGAGGTTACATGAGGCTAGCTAGGTGATGTTACATATTGTTAGGTGAGGTTAGGTGAAATTAGTTGTAGTTTTCTGTGATTAGGTGAGGTTAGGTGTGACTAGATGAGGTTAGGTAACTTAGGTGTGGCTAGGTTAGGTTATGTGAGATTTGGAGAGAGTAAGTGATGATAGGTGAGGGTAGGTGAGGTTAGGCATGCTTATATGACGTTACATGATGTTAGGAAAGTTTTGGCGAGGTTTGGTGAGGTTAGGTGTGGTTTGGAGAGATTAGGAGATATTTGGTGAGGATAGTTGCGGTTTGGTTTGGCTAGGTGAGGTTAGGTGTGGTTAGATATGGATAGGAGAGTTCAAGTGAGGTTAGGTGAGGTCAGGTTTGGTTAAGTGAGGTTAGGTGAAGATAGGTATGAATATATGTGGTTAGGTGTAGTTAGGAGAGGTTCGGTGAGGTTAGGTAGTTTAGGTGAGGTTAGTTGTAAAAAGGTAAAGTTACTTGAGATTTAGTGAGGTAAAGTTTTGAGATTTTAGGTGAAGGCTGGTAAGTTGAAGTGAGTCTAGGTGAGGTTATGAGTGGATATGTATGGTAACATGAGGTTAGGTAAGGTTTGGTGAGGTCAGGTGAGGTTATTTGAGGTTAGGTGAGGTTAGGTGTGCTAAAGAGTGAGGTTAAATTATGTCAGGTGTGCCTAGGTAAGGTTAGGTTATGTGTACTTATGTGAAGTTAAGTGAGTTTAGGACACCTTAGATGTGGTTAGGTGAGGTTAAGTAATTTTAGGAGTGTTTAGGTATGGTTATGTGAGGTTAGGTGAGGTTAAGTGTCGTTAGGTGAGGTTTTATGTGGTTAGGAGAAGTTATCTGAGTACAGGAGAGGTTCGGTGTTGTTAATTGAGATTAGGTGAGCTTCGCTAAGTTTTAGGTAATGTTAGGTAAAGTTAGGTGAGGTTAAGTGAGGTTAAGTGAAGTTAGATAAGATTATGTTTTGTTAGGAGAGGTTAGGTGAGGTTAGGTGTGATTAGGTGTGGTTAAGTGTGGTAAAGTGAGGTTATGTGAGCTTAGGTGTGGTTAGGTGATGAACGGTAAGGTAAGGTGTAGATTGAGGTTAAGTGAGTTTGTTTGCTTAGGGGATGTTGGGTGAGGTTAGGTGAGGTCAGGTGTGATTAGGTAAGGTTAGTTGAGTTTAGCATAGGTTAGGTTATGTTAGGTGAGGATAAGGATGAGGTTAAGTGAGGTTAGGTGTGGTTAGGAAAAGTTAGGTGAGGTTCTGTGAGGTTTAGTAAGGTTAAGTTTTGTTACATAAAATCAGGTATAGCTAGGTGAGGTTAGGTGTGGTAAGGTGAGTACAGGTGAGGTTAGTTGAGGTTAGCTAAGTTTAGGTGAGGTTAGGTGATGTTACATAAGTTTATATGAAGTTAGCTGATATTAGGTATGGCTAAGTAAGATTAGTTTTTATTAAGTCCAATTAGGTGAAGTTAGATAAGGTTTGGTGAAGCTATGTAAGGTTAGGTGAGGTTAAGTAAGGTTATGTGAGGTTTGTTTAGGTTAAGTGAGATTATGTGTGCTAGGTGAGGTTATGTGGCGTTAGGTGTGGTTAGGTGTTGTTAGGTGAAGTTAGGTAAATTTTAGGTGCGATTAAGTGAGGAGAGATTAGGTGAGTTGAAGAGAGGTAAAGTGAAGTTAGGTATGTTATATAAGGTTAGGTCCTGTTAGGTGAGGTTAGGTGAGGTTATATGTGGTAAGGTGATATTAGGTTATATTATTTGTGCTCACATTAGGTTACGTAACGTGAAGTAAGAAGAGGTTAGTTTAGGTTAAGTGAGATTAAATGTGGTTATATGTTGTTAGGAGAGGTTAGGTAAGGATAGATGATACTATTGTTGGTTAGGTGCGGTTAGTTGATTTAAGTTAAGGTTAGGTGTGATTAGGTGAGGTTAAGTGAGGTTTGGTGAAATTAAGTGTGTTAGGTGTGGTTAAGTTATGTTTGATGAGGTTAGGAGTGGTTAGGTGAGGTTAGGTGAGGTTACCTATGGGTAGGTATGAATAAGTAATGTTAAATGAGGTTAGTTGAGGTTACCTTTGGTTAGTCGAGGTTACATGCGGTTAGGTGTGGTTATATGGTGAGGTTTGGTGAGGTTAGCTGTGTCTAGGTGAAGTCAAGAGAAGTTATGTAAGGTTATTTATAATTATGTAAGGTTAGGTGCTGTTAGCTAATGTTATGTGAGGTTAGGTGTGCTGAAGTTAGTTTACTAAAGGCTACCTGAGGTTAGGAGAATTTAGGTGAGGTTAATGATTAGATGTGGTTAGGTGTGGTTAGGAGAGTTTAGGTGAGGTTAGGAGAGATTAAGTGTAGTTTGGTGTCTTTAGGTGAAGTTAGGTCAGATTAGCTGTGGTTAGCTGAGATTAAGTGAGGTTGTGTGTTGTATAGTGAGAATAGATGAGGTTAGGAAAGGTAATATGAGGTTAAGTAAGGTTAGATGAGGTTACCTGTGGTTAGGTGAGGTTATATGGTGTTAGGTGTGTTGTTAGATGAGGTTAGATGAGGTAAGGTGAGGTTAAGTGTAATTAGTTGAGGTTATATGACTTAGGTGAGGTTAGATGAAATTAGGAGAGGTTAGGTGATATTTGGTGTGGTTAGGTGAGGTTATGTGAGGTTAAGTGAGGTTAGCTATGATTAGATGTGGTTAGGTGAGGATCAGTTAGGTTACGTGAAATTAGGTGAGGCTATGTGTGATTACGTAAAGTTAGGTGAGATTAGCAAAGGTTACTAAAAGTTAGGTAGGATTTAGTGAGGTGTGTTAGAAGAGGTTAGGTAATATTAGGTGTTTTAGGAGAAGTTAGCTGAGGTTAGGTAAGGTTAGAAGGTTAGGTGAGGCTTGGTGAGGTTTGATAAGGTCATGTGCGATTAAGTGAGATTAGTAGAAATTAAGGTAAGTTAGGTGAGGCTAAGTGGGAGAAATTAAGGTTAGGTGAAGTTCGGTCAGGTTACGAGATGGTAGGTGAGTTTATCTGAGGTTACATGAGCTTATGTGACGTTAGATGACATAAAGTGTGCTTAGGTGAGGCTAAGTGAGACTATATTTGCCTAGGTGAGGTTATTTGAGGTTAGGTGAGGTCAGGTAAACTTAGGTTAGGTGAGGTAAGGTTAGGTAAGATTATGTGTGGTTAGGTGAGATTAGGTGAGGTTAGGTGAGGTTAGGTTAGGTTAGATTAGTTAGGTTAGGTGAATTTAGGTGTAATTAGATGATAATAGGTGTGCTTAAGTGAAATTAGGTGAGGTTAGGACAAGTTTTGCTTGGTGAAGTTAGATGAGGTTAGGTATGGTTAATTATAGTTAGGTGAGGTTAGGTGTGGTTAGTTGTCGTTATGAGAGGTTACGTGAGGTTAGTTGAGATAATGTGAGGTTATGTGAGGTTAAGTACGGTTATGTAAAGATATGTGAGATTAGGTGAGGTTAGGTAATGTTAGGTGTGGTTCTGATTGATTAGTTAAGGATAGTTGAGTGTTAAGTGAGGTTACATAAGGTTAAGTGATGTTAGGTAAGGTTAGGTAAACTTACATGAGGTTAAGTATTTGATTGTAAGGTTAGCTGAAGTTAGATGATATTAGCTGAGATTAGAGGATGTTATATGATGTTATATGAGGTTACGTTATGAGTGATTAGTATGAGTGATTAGGATATTTGAAGTTAGGTGAAGTTAGTTAAAGTTAGGTGAGGTTAGGTGAGGTTAAGTGAGGTTAGGTGATATTAAGTGCGGTTAGTTGTCAGCAGGTGAGGTTAGGTGAGGTTAAATGTGGTTAGGAGATGTTAGGTATTAATAGGTGAGGTTATGTTAAGTTAGGTATTGTTAGGTGAGATTAGGTGAGGTTAGGTAAGATTGGGTGATGTTTGGTTACTTGGGTGAGGTTACATGAGGTTAGGTAAAGTTAAGAGAGGCTAGGTATGGTTAGGTGTGGTTAGATTATGTTACTTATTTAGGTGAGGTTAGTTGAGGTTAGATGTGCTTGGGTGAGGTTTGGTGAGGTTAGATGAGGATAACTGATGATAAGTGAGTTAAGGTAAGGTAAGTTTAGGTGAGGTTATGTAAGGTTAAGTGTGGTAAGGTGAGTTTAATTGAAGTTAGGTGAGATTATGCGAGTTTTAGTGAGGTTAGATATGGTTGTATGAGGTTAGGTTATGTTAGGTGTAGTTAGGTGTTGTTAGGTGAGGTTAGGTGAGGTTGAACATGAGGTGAGGTTAGGTGAGGATAATTGCTGATGATGGGTTGAATTAAGTTAAGGTTAGGTGAGAGTAAAAATAATAATAAGAAGAAGTAGAAGAAAAAAAAGAAGAAGAATTATAATAATAATAATAATATTAATAATAATAATAATAATAATAATAATAATAATAATAATAATAATAATAATAATAATAATAATAATAATAATAAAAATAATAATAATAATAAATGGTTTATTATTCAGGCAGTTTACAAACTAAAAATGTACACAGAGGGGTGGAGAAATACTTAACATTAATCCTAAAGCTAGGTCTAATCTAGAAGCGAATTACTATTGATTGATGGCTCGTACCATGGTGGGAACCGCACTGAGTCTGTACCGCTCCATGCGGGGCACCTATAGGGGCGTTATCTTATTGTGGTGTCTGGTGGCACGGACTAAGTGAGGCGCGTCAAGCGGCACTATGTGTCTGAAACTTGGATGATGCAAAGCTCCCCTTCTAACTTTCACCAAAGCCTCTCGGTGCCTGGTGTATAATCTGAACAGACTCAGGGTGGTCAGGGCTTCATCATAGGTTGTGTACCATTGTATAATGAACTATAAAAAAACATTGTATAATGAAACTTTCTGTTGTGGAAGATCGGGAGTAAAGCTGATGAAAACTGCGTCATCATCATCATCATCATCATCATCATAAAATAAGAAAAGCTTCTAAAATATATATATATATATATATATATATATATATATATATATATATATATATATATATATATATATATATATATATATATATATATATATATATATATATATATATATATATATATATATATATATATATATATATATATATATATATATATATATATATATATATATATATATATATATATATATATATATATATATATATATATATTCTGTTCTGACCAAAACTCCTTTCTTATTATTTCAGTACATCACCAAATTTAGCAGGCGACTCAACAACAAGTAATTATAACATCCATTGCGACAAATCATTATAACTCTCGTGTCGCATTTGCCACATCCTATACTTGCAAAGTTCTAAATTTTGCAATAACCGTATGATAATATCTCTCTCTGCAGTGTCAATCTATACAATGCTATCTTTGCAACATTATCCTTTGCAATATAAAATCCCAATGCTGCCACCAGTGTCGTGCTTATACATTCCACGATCTTGCTGCATCCCTGATCTATGAGACTGGCTTTTGTGTTTTCTCGGAAACGCTTTTTTTTTTTTTTACTTAATTTGTATTATATACATATATTTTCACTCAGGTAATCACATACGATTTCTGACAACAACGATAAACTACAATTTTTTTTTTTTTTTTTTTTTTTTTTTATGTAGGAAGGATACTGGCCAAGGGCAACAAAAATCTAATAAAAAAATGCCCACTGAAATGCCAGTCCCTAAAAGGGTCAAAGCAGTGGTCAAAAATTGGTGGATAAGTGTCTTGAAACCTCCCTCTTGAAGGAATTCAAGTCATAGGAAGGTGGAAATACAGAAGCAGGCAAGGAGTTCCAGAGTTTACCAGAGAAAGGGATGAATGATTGAGAATACTGGTTAACTCTTGCGTTAGAGAGGTGGACAGAATAGGAGTGAGAGAAAGAAGAAAGTCTTGTGCAGCGAGGCCGCGGAAGGAGGGGAGGCATGCAGTTAGCAAGATCAGAAGAGCAGTTAGCATGAAAATAGCGGTAGAAGACAGCAAGAGATGCAACATTGCGGCGGTGAGAGAGAGGCTGAAGACAGTCAGTTAGAGGAGAGGAGTTGATGAGACGAAAAGCTTTTGATTCCACCCTGTCTAGAACAGCAGTATGAGTGGAACCCCCCCAGACATGTGAAGCATACTCCATACATGGACGGATAAGGCCCTTGTACAGAGTTAGCAGCTGGGGGGGTGAGAAAAACTGGCGGAGACGTCTCAGAACACCTAACTTCATAGAAGCTGTTTTAGCAAGAGATAAGATGTGAAGTTTCCAGTTCAGATTATAAGTAAAGGACAGACCGAGGATGTTCAGTGTAGAAGAGGGGGACAGTTGAGTGTCATTGAAGAAGAGGGGATAGTTGTCTGGAAGATTGTGTCGAGTTGATAGATGGAGGAATTGAGTTTTTGAGGCATTGAACAATACCAAGTTTGCTCTGCCCCAATCAGAAATTTTAAAAAGATCAGAAGTCAGGCGTTCTGTGGCTTCCCTGCGTGATATGTTTACCTCCTGAAGGGTTGGACGTCTATGAAAAGACGTGGAAAAGTGCAGGGTGGTATCATCAGCATAGGAGTGGATAGGACAAGAAGTTTGGTTTAGAAGATCATTAATGAATAATAAGAAGAGAGTGGGTGACAGGACAGAACCCTGAGGAACACCACTGTTAATAGATTTAGGAGAAGAACAGTGACCGTCTACCACAGCAGCAATAGAACGGTCAGAAAGGAAACTTGAGATGAAGTTACAGAGAGAAGGATAGAAACCGTAGGAGGGTAGTTTGGAAATCAAAGCTTTGTGCCAGACTCTATCAAAGGCTTTTGATATGTCCAAGGCAACAGCAAAAGTTTCACCAAAGTCTCTAAAAGAGGATGACCAAGACTCAGTAAGGAAAGCCAGAAGATCACCAATAGAGCGGCCTTGACGGAACCCATACTGGCGATCAGATAGAAGGTTGTGAAGTGATAGATGTTTAAGAATCTTCCTGTTGAGGATAGATTCAAAAACTTTAGATAAGCAGGAAATTAAAGCAATAGGACGGTAGTTTGAGGGATTAGAGCGGTCACCCTTTTTAGGAACAGCTTGAATGTAGGCAAACTTCCAGCAAGAAGGAAAGGTAGATGTTGACAGACAGAGCTGAAAGAGTTTGACTAGGCAAGGTGCAAGCACGGAGGCACAGTTTCGGAGAACAATAGGAGGGACCCCATCAGGTCCATAAGCCTTCTGAGGGTTTAGGCCAGCGAGGGCATGGAAAACATCATTACGAAGAATTTTAATACGAGGCATGAAGTAGTCAGAGGGTGGAGGAGAGGGAGGAACAAGCCCAGAATCGTCCAAGGTAGAGTTTTTAGCAAAGGTTTGAGCAAAGAGTTCAGCTTTAGAAATAGATGTGATAGCAGTGGTGCCATCTGGTTGAAGTAGAGGAGGGAAAGAAGAAGAAGCAAAGTTATTGGAGATATTTTTGGCTAGATGCCAGAAATCACGAGGGGAGTTAGATCTTGAAAGGTTTTGACATTTTCTGTTAATGAAGGAGTTTTTGGCTAGTTGGAGAACAGACTTGGCATGGTTCCGGGCAGAAATATAAAGTGCATGAGATTCTGGTGAAGGAAGGCTTAAGTACCTTTTGTGGGCCACCTCTCTATCATGTATAGCACGAGAACAAGCTGTGTTAAACCAAGGTTTAGAAGGTTTAGGACGAGAAAAAGAGTGAGGAATGTACGCCTCCATGCCAGACACTATCACCTCTGTTATGCGCTCAGCACACAAAGACGGGTCTCTGACACGGAAGCAGTAGTCATTCCAAGGAAAATCAGCAAAATACCGCCTCAGGTCCCCCCAACTAGCAGAGGCAAAACGCCAGAGGCACCTTCGCTTAGGGGGATCCTGAGGAGGGATTGGAGTGATAGGACAAGATAAAGATATGAGATTGTGATCGGAGGAGCCCAACGGAGAAGAAAGGGTGACAGCATAAGCAGAAGGATTAGAGGTCAGGAAAAGGTCAAGAATGTTGGGCGTATCTCCAAGACGGTCAGGAATACGAGTAGGGTATTGCACCAATTGCTCTAGGTCATGGAGGATAGCAAAGTTGTAGGCTAGTTCACCAGGATGGTCAGTGAAGGGAGAGGAAAGCCAAAGCTGGTGGTGAACATTGAAGTCTCCAAGAATGGAGATCTCTGCAAAAGGGAAGAGGGTCAGAATGTGCTCCACTTTGGAAGTTAAGTAGTCAAAGAATTTCTTATAGTCAGAAGAGTTAGGAGAGAGGTATACAGCACAGATAAATTTAGTATGAGAATGACTCTGTAGTCGTAGCCAGATGGTGGAAAACTCGGAAGATTCAAGAGCGTGGGCACGAGAGCAGGTTAAGTCATTGCGCACATAAACGCAGCATCCAGCTTTGGATCGAAAATGAAGATAGAGAAAGTAGGAGGGAACAGAAAAGGGGCTACTGTCAGTTGCCTCAGACACCTGAGTTTCAGTGAGGAAAAGAAGATGAGGTTTAGAAGAGGAGAGGTGGTGTTCTACAGATTGAAAATTAGATCTTAGACCGCGAATGTTGCAGAAGTTAATGAAGAAAAAGTTGAGGGGGGTGTTTTGTCTCTCTTAAAAATAAAATTCCATTAAATATTTCAAACACTTCACATTACAGTTCCGATTCAAATCACTTCACATATTTAATTATCAATGACAAATCACACCCTACACAAACCTCGCAACTAACATTCAATGAGGAACACATCCTACACCTACTCAATCCGTCTTTGTCAATATATAACACAACCATTTTATTCTGACTGCATAACGACTCTCTGGCTCTCCTTATAGGTACTGTGACTGGAGGAGGCAGGAGGCACCTGCCGAAACGATAATTACTCCCAATATGGTCTAAAGTGCTGAATCAAGGGGTGCTGTGAACTTATCATTAAACCCAAGCTGTGACCTCACTGAACGTTTTCCTTTGTGTCTCACAACGCAAGGGGGCAGTCACAGTCTGCCCTCTAAAGACAACTATCTTCCTCCACATAAAACTACAAGCACCTAATAACACACACCCTTTACTCAAAATTTCAAAATTATCATGGCGACTCCTACACCAGCCTCAGAGTCCTCATCTAGGGAGGGAAACATAAATGTCTTCAGCTCAGACTGCCCTTCTGAGAACGACCCTAAGAGATTTGACAAACCCCCTCAACTTTTTTTTTCATTAACTTCTGCAACATTGGCGGTCTAAGATCTAATTGTCAATTTGTAGAGCATCACGTCTCCTCTTCTAGACCTCTTCTTGATTTACTCACTGAAACTCAGGTGTCTGAGGCAATGGACAATAGCCCCTCTTCTGTTCCTTCGTACATTCTCTATCTTCATTTTTAATCCATAGCTGAATATTGCGCTTATGTGCGCAACGACTTAACCTGCTCTCGTGCCCACGCTCCTGAATCTTCCGAGTTTTACACCATCTGGCTATGACTACAGAGTCACTCTCAAACTAAATTTATCTGTACTGTACACCTCTCACCTAACTCCTTTGACTATAAGAGATTCTTTGACTACTTAACTTCCAAAGTGGAGAAAATTCTGACTCTCTTCCCTTTTGTAGAGATGTCCATTCTTTGAGACTTCAATGTTCACCACCAGCTTTGGCTTTCATCTCCCTTCACTGACCATCCTGGTGAACTAGCCTTGACTTTGCTATCCTCAACTACCTAGAGCAATTGGTGCTACAACCTACTCATATTCCTAACTGTCTTGGAGATAAGCCCAACATTCTTGACCTTTTCCTGACCTCTAATCCTTTTGTTTATGCTGTCATCCTCTCTTTTCCGTTAGGCTCCTCCTATCACAATCTCATTTATGTATCTTGTCCTACCTATCCAGTTACTCCTCAGGATCCCCTTAAACGAAGGACCTGAGGATGTATTTTGCTAATTTTCCTTGGAATGACTACTGCTTCCATGTCAGACACCGTTCTTTGTATGCCGAGAGCATAACAGAGGTGATAGTGTCTGGCATGGAGTCGTACATTCTACAGTCATTTTCTTGACCTAAACCTTCAAAACCTTGATTTAATACAGATTGTTCTCGTGCTATACATGATAGAGAGGTGGCTCACAAAAGGTACTTAAGCCTTCCATCACCAGAATCTCATGCACTTTATGTTTCTGGCCGTAGCCATACCAAGTCTGTTCTGCAACTAGCCAAAAACTCCTTCACTAACAGAAAGTGTCAAAATCTTTCAAGATCTAACTTCTCTCGTGACTTTTGGCATCTAGCCAAAAATATCTCCAATAACTTTACTTTTTCTTATTTTTCCTCCTTTATTTCAATCAGATGCCACCACTGCTATCACATCTATCTCTAAAGCTGAACTCTTCGCTCAAACCTTTCCTAAAAACTCTACCTTGGACGATTAAGTGGTTGTTCCTCCCTCTTCTCCACTCTCTGACGACTTCACGATACCTATTAAAATTCTTCACAATGATGTTCTCCATGTGAGGGTCCGAGGGTTTAGGCCGCTGGCCTAAATCCTCGGAAGGATTATGGACCTGATGGGGTCCTCCCCTATTGTTCTCCGAAAATGTGCCTCTGTTCTTGCGCCTTGCCTAGTCAAACTCAACTCTGTCAACATATACCTTTCCTTCTTGCTGGAAGTTTGCCTATATTTAGCCTGTTCCTGAAAACCTTTCTAATTCCTGAAATTTCCTGCCTATGTAATTTTTTTTTTAATCTAACCCCAATGGGAAGATTCTTAAACATCTATCACTTCACAATCTTCTATCTGATCGCCAGTATGGGTTCCGTCATGGCCGTTCTACTAGACGAGGTTGAAGCTGTTAAATTTACATTCTTTAGAGAGACGTAGGTTAAGAGGGGACCTGATAGAAGTCTTCAAGTGGTATAAGGGTTATAACAAGGGAGATGTAAGCAAAATTCTTAGGATCAGCAACCAGGGTAGAACAAGAAATAACGGGTTCAAGCTTGAAAAATTTAGGTTTAGGAAGGAGATAGGAAAAAATTGGTTCTCAAATAGAGTGGTAGATGAGTGGAACGGACTCAGTAATCATGTAGTTAGTGCTAGGACACTAGAGAGCCTTAAGAGAAGATTAGACAAGTTTATGGATGGGGATACACTTTAAACACTTTAAACACTTTATTATGTTTGTCATTTTACAGTTGAGTTAAGAACTTAATATAATTTTATAAGAAACAAACAGCCCTTAGCAAGCAACTGCTTTATGGGCAGACAAAAAAAAAAAAAAATTATATATATTTATATATTAGGACTAATTATAAAAGTAACTTAAAAAAAAAAAAAGAAAGAAGAAGAACATTTAATCCTATATATTAGAGTAATAAAACACTTGTCCATATAATGAAGAATTATCCTTGAGTTTTTACCTTGTGCAATAACAGGAAATCTAAATTTGTACCTATAATAATAATAATATGGGTATATGAAAATATAAATAAGTTGCTAAGTCTAAAGGAACTCCTCATATGAAGCACAAATTACCTTTGTTAATACCTAATAATACTGATTTTGGAAGAAATTGCACAGAACAGAAGATAAAAATAACAAATACATAATAATAATATTAATAATAATAATAATAATAATAATAATAATAATAATAATAATAATAATAATAATAACAATAATAATAATAATAATAATAATAATAATAATAATAATAATAGTAATAAAAAGAAGAAGAAGAAGAAGAAGAAGAATAAAGATACTGATGCTAATAATACATTGTAAATGCATGAAGAAATTATCAATACTAGGAGAAAGTTGAATAAATAAGATACAAGAAAATATAGTATATTATTAGATATACTTTTCACTATTGCCATTTCACATGAATTATTGGCTACTAGGATGATACTAGTACATGAGGGTAATGTCTGATGAGCTAGCGTATAACATATAACATATAACAAGCGTATAACATGTGTATAACTAATAAGCGTATAACAAAAGACTCTTTAATTTTGTTTTGAAGCAAGATAGACTCTTTGATTGTTTTATATCACCTGGTAAATAATTCCAAATCTTAGGTCCTATATACATGGTGGAGTGTTTGAACAGTGTTAAATTAGGTCTGGGAATGTAGAGTGAATACTGGTTTCGAGTTTGGTAATTGTGTAAAGGTTGTGTATTGTAGTTACTTAAATTTAATGTTTTGTACATGAATGATTCAATGGAGAGTTGATATAAATCAGCAAGGTTTAGGATATTGAGACTTTTAAATAATGGTTGAGTATGTTCATTAAAATCACTGTTTGTTAATATTCTAATAATTTTCTTATGAAGTATATTAACCTGGGATAGATGACAAGGGTAAGTTTGGGACCAGATAGGATTACAATAGGTAAGGTGTGGGTATATATGAGCATAGTACATTTATTCTGCCCACCTCTCTAACGCAAGAGTTAACCAGTATCCTCAATCATTCATCCCTTTCTCTGGTAAACTCTGGAACTCCCTGCCTGTTTCTGTATTTCCACCTTCCTATGACTTGAATTCCTTCAAGAGGGAGGTTTCAAGACACTTATTCATCAATTTTTGATTACTGCTTTGACCCTTTTATGGGACTGGCATTTCAGTGGGCATCTTTTTTTTTTATTAAATTTTCGTTGCCCTTGGCCAGTGTCCTTCTTGCATTAAAAAAAAAAAAAAAAAAAAAAAAAAAATATATATATATATATATATATATATATATATATATATATATATATATATATATATATATATATATATATATATATATATATATATATATATATATATATATATATATATATATATATATATATATATATATATATATATATATATATATATATATATATATATATATATATATATATATATATATATATATATATATATATATATATATATATATATATATATATATATATATATATATATATATATATATATATATATATATATATATATATATAAAAGATGATTGCAGTAATAATTTTGACATTCTAAAAAAAAAAAAATGAAAATAACTAAAAATAAAGGAGGTTATGGATGAAAAATAGCATTACACAAGAAAGAAGCAGACGAAAACAACACAAAATATGAAAAATTATCAATGAAAACAACACAAGAAGAGGAGTAATGTGGAAAGAAATAGCAATAACAGGAGAGTTATCAACGAGAAGTGCACAAAATATGAAAGTTACTGATTAAATTAGTGCAAAAGGAGAAAATTTTTGAACGGAAATAACCCGCACAGTAAAGATATATAAAACAATATCACCAACCAACTATGGGAAAAAAAAAAAAAAACGTCCAGAATACTTGGTCTTTGGAAGGAAAGTAGCCCAAAACAGTAAAATTATAGAAAAAAAAAATCGTCTAAAGCATTAACATCATGGATTAAACCCTGGCAAAATGTTTAGTCTATTGAGAAATAATTGCGAAATCATGAAAAGAAACAGTCTAGAATAATGAGGTTCTGGAAAGTAACCCAAACCTGCTTCGTTAAAAGATACCTGTTAAATAATCTCTAAAAAAAAAAAAAAACATGAAAATAAAGTAAAAAAAATATTTTCTTTTCTTTTCATTTCGTGTACGTAGTACTGTAATATTTTCTTTCTTTTTTTTCATATTTCTCACTTTTTTTCTTTTTTTTTATTAACATTATTGGTTTCATGCATTTTTATGACGTGTGTGTGTGTGTGTGTGTGTGTGTGTGTGTGTGTGTGTGTGCATACAGAATAGCGTGTCCATTTCTTTTTTTTTTTTCCTTATCCACACATTTTGCTACATACTCGTATTTCTACATACTTTTATTTATTTATTTATTTATTTATTTATTTATTTATTTTTTACAGCTGCTGGAAACATCTACGTACAATTATTTTATTGTTTAACACTACAAACATTAAATCTTTGCATTACCTTCCTTTGGATTCCTCTTAATACCAACAAACTATTTTTTTTAAGCCTGAGAAACACCTGTTTCTACAGGTACTCTTCTCTTAACACATTTCAAAACACCTGCATACTTTTCGGCTTTCTTTTTCTTAGCTTTAACATCACTTCATTCACTCATAGCACGAACCAAACTCCTTTTCCACCTCAAACACGTTTATACCTATTATATTTAGCTGATGTATTCACAACAGGCACTTTAAGCTTACTTGAAAGTACCTTCGAGACCTTTGGGAATATAGCTAATTCCATTTCCATTTACAGCGCTCAATATTACAAGGCATCTTTTTATTTTTTTCAGTATTTTTCTCTAATGTGTGCTTTCCCATTCGGCCAGGGCAGTCTTGAGCCACTAATGATCTGTAAACTGTCACCAATCGTCCCTTGTGTGCTCTGCTGAGGCTCAAAGTACAAAGGGAGGCAAAGAAAGGGAAGGGAACGGTATCTTCATGCACTCACGATTCATCTCCTCTTGCCTTCTAGGAAGCATGCAGCTTTCATTTATTTTATTTGAGTCTGCGCGAATATCTGACCGTTTTCTTACACACTCGTTTTTCTTTTATCGCTTTGGTTCTTTGCAAGAGTTCTGTTTGCTCGCTTTTATGAACTCCTACGTCAATATTCCTCAACTTTCCTCCATAATTCTGACTCCAAGAAGCAGTCTGGGGATGAATTAACTGATACTATACAGTAAATGAGTAATTTTAAAAGACATATCTGATCACGTTCCCCGAGAGAAAACGAGAACAGAGGAAGCATTGCGTCACGGAGTGGGGAAGAGAGCGGGAGCGCGCAACAAGTCTCCGTTTAAACCTTTTTCGTCACTCTTGTTGCCTTAAGGATACAGGAGAGGGATAACCAATACTTCATTACGTAGACTCTTAATTAACACTGTCACCGTAACATGCCGTGAGGTATAAAGGGTTTTCCTCAGTAACACTTAGTAAAGCTGGTATCCTTCAATGACATTTTACGTGGGAAGAATTAATTACTTGAATATAATATTTTTGTAGTACTTTAATTAACTTCTCAAGGTACGAGAAGGTTGTCTGAAGGGTTAATTAACTACTGCTAATCATGTAGTTAATGATCTCACTGCCATCAACTACTTCTTTAGCTTTCACAAAACGACCATCAACTGCTTCGCTAGAGAGAGAGAGAGAGAGAGAGAGAGAGAGAGAGAGAGAGAGAGAGAGAGAGAGAGAGAGAGAGAGAGAGAAAGAATTATAAGAAGTAAAAAGGATTGTTTTGACGGAAAGTGAAGAAAAGTGAGGTGAGGTAGAAAACTTGATGAAGAAGATAATTGCTTTCTGCTACCTAGTGAAGAAGAGGAGGAGGAGGAGGAGGAAGAGGAGTAATAAAAGAGAGGAAAGATGAGGAATAAAGAGGAAGAGATGGGCGATGAAGTATAAATGAAGACGGGAAGAAATTAAGGCAGGAAGAGAACAGAAAAGAGGGAAAAGGGAAGGGAAGAAGAATTTTCAGGAATAGGTGAAAAAAAAAAATAAATAAAATAGTGGCCGAAGGAAAAATGAAGATAGAGGAAATGATGGAAGAAAGTATGGAAAGATGAGGGATAGAGATTAAAAGATGAAATAAAGAAATAGTAGGAAAAATATGGATGGAGGGAGAGGTGGAAAGAGTGTAGAGAATATAAGAAGAATGTGATGAGAGAGAATAAAAGATAAATATGTGGGAGAGAAGAAGCAGGTCATTCCCTCACTTCTTACTTGTAGGATTAGTAATTGATAAAGGTAAACCACAAGTATAAAGTCATCAACGGGTGTACTGTAGCTGAGTTACCTCCCTCTTACCGGTAGAGGTGTTGGGATTAATCAACATGTCATGCATATAAGATAAGATAAGATAAGATAATTTATTCGTCAAGTTGTAATACAAAATGTAATACAAATGAAATTCATTTTGGCTTAAGAGCTCCCTAGTAGTTGCTTATACATAACATTAAAAAGTAAATAAAATCAGTAAAACAATAAAACAATAAAACATTAAGAAAGGAGTCATTACATGGGCTATCGTATACATGCAATATCGGGCTATTTTTGCCCTCATCATGAACCATCACATACAGTAACCATGAATACTTAAATCTAAAAATTATAGTGATGATAGATGATTGAAAAGGAGAATGCTTTTAGGTACAAATGACTTCCTATATCTGTCAGTACGCTGCATGGGCAGAGCCAACCTTCTACCAGATTTTAGATATGTGTAACAGTTATGTAGCGGATGAGTGATATCTCTCATTATCCTGTCCACTTGTTTCATTGTACCTGTCTTATAGAGCTTATCTAATGATATGGTCTGTGCACCTAATTTTCCTGCCTTCTTAACAATCCTTCCCAGCTTATTTTTTATCTTTACAGGTAAGCTTTCCATAACAGGCAGTGACCGAAAAGTTTAGGACTGGTTCCAACAATGATTTGTAGAATAGACTAATGATCACTTTATCTACATGTAAGTTGCGCAAAATACGTACAAAGTGTAGTCTTTGGATACATTTCCTTGACACCATATCTGTATTGACACTGCCCTTCAACTGGTCATCGATCATAAAGCCCAGATACTTATACTGGTTTACTCTTTCTACGTTTTCTTCTCTAATTGTTAATAGGTCTGGTACATGTTTATTTTTAGTTCTGAAATCAAATATCATCTGCTTAGTTTTCTTTACATTGAGCTCCAAAAAATTTTGTTTACTCCAATCAACAATTTTTTTTTTTTAACCTGAGTTAAATAGCCTTCATAATTATCATTTACAATTTTTCCCAAGATAACTGTATCATCAGCATATTTCACAATAGTACAGTCATCAATTCCACTTCTTACAAGGTAAAAAGAACAGGGGACACCACACAACCTTGTGGGGCTCCTGTGTTAGTTAATATCACATCAGACTTAACATTGTTTATATTGGTATACTGGGGTCTCTGGGATAAAAAGCTAAAAATCCATTTTAAGATATTTCTATTTACACCCATTTCTAGCATTTTATTGAGCAGAATATGAGGTTGCATTGTATTAAATGCTGAACTAAAATCAATAAACAGTGCTCTAATTTGTGATTTGGGCTTATCTAAATGTTTGTTAACATCATTCAATAATGTAAGTGTCGCATCCTGTACACTCCTATTATTACAATAAGCAAACTGCATAGGGTCTTTTATATTATTAGTTTTTTTTTTTCACAGATGTAATTTTTCAATACACTTTCTAAACATTTCATAATATTAGATGTTAATACTACAGGTCTAAAATCTTTTGGATCTTTTGTGCAGTTAATTTTTGCAATAGGTTTTACTTCAGATTCCTTACATTTATAAGGTACCACTCCCTGATCTACTGAATCCTGAAATAATGTTGTCAGTACGGGTGTCAGTTGTTTTGCACAATGTTTAAGTACCATAGCAGGCATTCCATCTGGCCCTGTAGCTTTACCTGCCCGTATATTCTGCAGGGACTTCTGCACGTCTTCTTGCCTAATTATTATTCTTTCATCATTATGAGATTGAATTTCTGTCATTACCTCATTACACGCATCACTGAAATCATGGCTTTCAAATCTCGCAAAGAACGCGTTCATTTCGTTTACATATGTGTTGATATTTTCTGGTTGAGGCACACTCTGTTTCTTCTTGTGCCCACACAGGGTTTTAAGTCCCTTCCAAGCGTCTTTTACTCTATTTGTCTTAAACAAGCCTTCAACTTTTTCTTTGTATATTCTTTTAGAATCAGATGTTTTCTTATCTATGTTTCTTTGCAATATTCTTCTTTCAGCATCACTTCTATTACGCTCGAGTCTGTGTTTTTCATTTAGCATAGATTTTAGCTCTGTATTAATCCATGGTTTATTGTTTGGGTATATCTTTATTTTCTTGGTAGGTACGATCATATCAAAGCAGAAGTGGAAATAACCATCGAAAATATCTAAGTTGGTGTTGATGTCAATTCCGTTTTCTGTCAGGGCAGACCAGTCTGTACACTCAAAACAAGCTTGTAGTTGTTGCCTGTTATTATCATCCCATTTTCTAATTTCTATTTTTTCTTTCGGTTTAACTCTTTTCAGTAGCTGTTTATATGTAGGAACACAATATAGCATGTTATGGTTTCCATTTCCAATGTTAGGTCGTTTAAAAACTTTGTATCCATCCTTAATGTTACAATACATCTTATCTAGTGTAACGTTGCCTCTTGTGAAACAATGCACTGTTTGGTAGTATGTAGGGACTTTTCCTTGAAAATCGCAATGATTAAAATCACCTAAAACATTTATTGCGCTGTTCGAGTTTTCGTTTTCACAGTTTGTAACACAGTTTTCTAGTGTATCAGCTGCTATAGATTCATCCGCATCTGGGGGTATATACACAAATACTACATTTATCTTGCTAAGTTCACGTGGTAGGTAAAAGGGTCGACAGGTAAACGCTAAATACTCGATGTTGTTGTCACAATAGCTTTCCTTAACTTTAATTTGTGAACACCATCTGTCATTTACATAAGCAGCAACGCCACCCCCTCGGTTCTTATCAACACCTCTCCTGTCAGACCGCACCAACACAAACCCATCAATAGTCACTGTGCTGTCCGCATCCCGATCTTGTAACCAGGTTTCCGTGAGGGCGATTACTGCACTGTCTCTATATTCTCGGATAAACTTACAGTTGGTGCACAACTCATCCATTTTATTTCTAATTGAGCGTATATTACCAAAGGTGATGGCTGGCAGTGGGGTTCTCATGCCACATCTCCTCATTCTCACTCGTACACCGTTGCGCCACCCTCTTCTCCCCTTGCGGTGCTTTCTTGTCGTTGCAATTTTAGAGTATTTCTTCTCATTGTGACTTGCCTGTAGTTCTTGTAGTCTTCTTACGTCATTAATGAACTCAGCAGGTAGAGGTGAGTCCAGGGAGGGTCGCAAGTCGAGCAGGGAAGCACTGTCGTACTGCATGTTTACGTTTGAGGCTGCAGTCACCATCATAACACACAGAATTACACCACACAGCACGTGTATTTTCCGGTTTCACGGTTTCAGAGTTGCTCTAGAGGCATTCATGGTTACCGCAGAACAGCCCCAAGAGTGCAGACTTGCCAAAAATGTTGAAAAAAAAAAGAGGTAAAAAGTCGGGAGCTCCAGCGCCGGGGCAGCCGTTGAGCAGCGACACCACACATAAAATTGCTTAAGTGTGGAATAATTCATTGATATACCTGAGGAACAGACACGTGTCAAATCATAGGAAGAGAACACTCAAAAAGAAAAAAAACGAAAAAAAAGGAAAATTATGAAAACCCTTGCCAAAAAAAAAAAATAAATAAAATAAATAAATAAATAAATAAATAAAATACTTACCAGTACGAGTAAAATAAGACAGCTTATTAAATACTAGTTATCATAAATGTAAATACAGGTAATCTCTCTGACCTGTAACCTTAGTGAGGTCATCTGTCACGTTGAGGTTCACCACCAGTATGAGGAGGTCACCTCAGGTCACCTGATCACCGCTTACTGTCATTATCATTATTATTATTATTATTATTATGGATCATCGTCATCGTTGTCGTTATCATGAAAGGTTTACACTATTGTTATTATTATAAATAGTAGTAGTAGTAGTAGTAGTAGTAGTCGTAGTAGTAGTAGTAGTAGTACTAGTAGTAGTAGTAGTAGTAGTAGTAGTAGTAGTAGCATCAGTATTAGTAGTAGTAAAAGTATTAGTAACTTTGTTATCATTGTTATTAGTAATCATTGTCATCATTGTCAATATGATAAAAAAAAATACGTTATTATTATTATTATTATTATTATTATTATTATTATTATTATTATTATTATTATTATTATTATTATTATTATTATCATTATTATTATTATTATTATTATTATTATTATTTTTATTATTATTATTATTATTACCACCACTACTATTACTACCATCGCGAGAGGTGGCACGAGTAAATCCCTGATTGGCGACAGATCAAAGTGTCGGTGGTGGTGGCTGGGCGCGTGAGGAGCCACCATTAGCACCGATCGTCATTAAGCACCGAGTTGTTTGGTGGTGGAAATAAGCACAGTGGGTCCTTCTTCTCTTACCTCTTCCATGTCACCACTCAGAACAAGTTAATTTTAAACGAGGACGCCGAGAAGAAAAGAAAAAAAAACTTGATTCCAGCTTGTCGCACGCACCATTCTGGGGTATTTATCACTATTTTATCAGTGACCTGTCTGTCTGTCTGTCTGTCTGTATGTATGTATGTGTGTATGTATATATATATGTATGTATATACCGTATGTCTCTGTCTCTCTGTCTCAGCTTTATTGTTTGGTCGTACGTGTGTGTGTGTGTGTGTGTCTTACCCTCCCCCCTTCTCTCTCTCTCTCTCTCTCTCTCTCTCTCTCTCTCTCTCTCTCTCTCCCCATCATGGACCAAGCTGCCACGTGTGCTGCCTTGCAAAATATATCGGGAAGGAAGAAATTGGGACTAATACAGACGCGACGTAGGGAGAGAGAGAATTTAATCACGAATAGCAGGAATAACACAAGTTGGCTGAGCAGAGGAAAGTAATGGTTGGGTTGGTGGGGATCGTGAAGTCAGAGAAAGAAAATGAACTGAATGGAAATCTCTTAAAAGTGTTACGTGTATGAGGAATGATGGAATGGTGAAGGTTGTGAGTAATAGTGTAATGATGACATGATTTAGTTGGTGTGTAGGTAAAAAAAAATATTATCGAGGTAGTGATGGAATGATGGAGATGTTTATGATTGTGATGGCAGAGGAATAGTAGACTGATTGATGTTTGCAGGTTGTGAAAGGAACTGTGAAATGTTCATGTAATTTGCAGGATATGCAAATAAAAGAATAGATGAGGTAGTGATGGAGTGATCGTGTTGATGATGATGATGATGATGAGGAACATAAGCAAGAATTATCACTGTATTCTTCCACAGTGATGGTGGTGGTGGTTGTGGTGAGGAAGAGAGGTGAGAATTATTATTAATCTCCCTCTGTGACGGTGGTGGTGGTGGTAGTGGTGGTGGTAGTGTTCGTGAGGAATATAGGCAAGAATCACTGCTATTTTTCCCTATGATGGTGATGATTGTGATAATCATGAGAAAGATCAATGAGTCACTATCATCCTCCCATACAACTCCACTAGGTCAAAGAAATATAAGAACATTTTCCGCTCTCCTCAGGCTACCTTTGTGTTTCAGTCTGGATAGATGATGGTAAGGAAGACCTTTTGTTACGTAAGAGGTACACTGGCCAAGGACAACAAAAACTGCGAGGGAAAAAAAAAAAAAATAAAAATCAGGAATCACTATTATTATCTTCTATTATTTCAGTAGAGGACGAAGGCATCTAAGAAAGTTCTCTACCTCCCTTCTTTGGTTTCCTATCTACTTCAGTCCACCGCAAGATGGACCGATGATAATAGGGAAGATAATTAAGAAACACTATCATTATCTTCTGTGATGCCACTAAAGGATAAACTGAATCGAAGGACATTTTCCTCTCCTGTTCATTGGTTATCGTCTACTTCAGTGCACACCGCCACCGAGAGATAACAGGAACATAAATAATAACTGAAAAAAAATATAAAGATATCTAAGAACATCTATTATCTACTCATTTTTTTATTTTTCTTATATTTATTTATTTTTGTTATTTACTTTAGTCCATACCAAACAACATCATAGATAACAAGAACATTAGTATTTAGTAAAAACAATGACTTCTTCTCCGGTGCACACTAAGCTACACTGCACATAACAAGAACACAAGAAACAATTAGAGAAAAAAAAAACAACATTCTTGACAGAGAACAAGGACGAAAACAATGATTCACTAAGCCACAAAATTCATCGGATTTGAGCTTCAAAAACACGATGATTAGAGGCAGAAGAAAACAAAATATATATATAACTTGAAGTGACTTATGTTATCTCACTGAGCAAATTAAAGTGAAATAGAGTGAATAGAGAGAGACAGAGAGAGAGGAAGAGTCAGAGAGAGAGAGAGAGAGAGAGAGAGAGAGAGAGAGAGAGAGAGAGAGAGAGAGAGAGAGAGAGAGAGAGAGAGAGAGTGAGAGAGAGAGAGAGAGAGAGAGAGAGAGAGAGAGAGAGAGAGAGAGAGAGAGAGAGAGAGAGAGAGAGAGAGAGAGAGAGAGAGAGAGAGAGAGAGAGAGAGAGAGAGAGAGAGAGAGAGAGAGAGAGAGAGAGAGAGAGAGAGAGAGAGAGAGAGAGAGAGAGAGAGAGAGAAAGAGAGAGAGAATGTCAGGGTGTAATTAATCTTTTGTCCATCTCTCTCACTTCCTTTGTCATTATGGTTTGTATCACTGTCACTTGCTGTTGATTTATGTGAGTGGCGATCGTTCTCAGAGCTCCGTGTCTTCCAGTGGCTCCCTATTATTCATAAGTCTTCATCTGATAGGAGATGTGGAGTGTCGGTTTGATTGCTTGCTTGTCTCAGTGGTTGTTGGGGCTGGTGATGGTTGTGGTGGTGGTGGTAGCGGTAGTGGTCGTGCAGCCTCTGGTGTTTAGGGAGGTGCATCAGACCTATGTCATCTTTGGGGCACAAGGGGAACAGACTGTTAAGCTCGTGCTCCGATAAGCGTCTCTTCAGGTGTTTGTGCTTCTGCTGGAGGAACTTGCGCGTCAAGCTTTGATAAGTTTCATTCGCGACAGACGAGTATTTTCTCAACATGTTTTTGCACAAACAGGGCCGTGGCAGGGAAAGGGCGACTCCTGTCTTTGCATTGTAGCCACAGTCTGTAAAAACTGCAACACGGGAGTCATGTCTGAGTGACTTTGCCGCTCCCCTTTATTTTCCCGCTGTGCCTTTGCGAGGACGTGTTCATTCAGGTACTGGAGGCGGCGGATGGGGAGCTGGTCCAAGAACCTGACAATCTTGACTAAGAGTCGCCGTTTCTTACGTCGCCTGAGCTTGAAAGATTTCTTCACACGACACTTTGTGGTTCCGCGACAAACTGTAAAGAAGGGTCTCTTTCTCTGCCATGAGGAAGTCGTTAAGGGAGGTCTTCTGCCACGTGAAAGACTGCCACGCTGCAGTGTCCTGTGTTCCAGGTCGCAGGCCTGGGAACCGCTTGATGGCCTGGGCACGCCGCCACACCTTGAATATCGCGAAATTCCTTCGGCAAGCTGTTTTCATGAAATAGCGGCGAATGTTTCTGCTGACATTATTTTCCATAAACTGTTCAAGAATTTCTTCCTTCTCTTGAATGGAATGTGTTGAAAGATTGACTTTGGGGAACAAAGGAGCTCATCAGCAGTGGAATTCTTGACTGTAAATTCTTTCTTTGAGTGGGCAGACAGAGACCATTTCTGCATCTACAGAGTGCGGCTCACATCCTGACATCGCCTCCACGCCGCCTTCTCGTCCCCCTCCTCTTCGCTACCGTCACTGAATTCGCCGGCCAGTCTGTTAAGCAGCCTGAAGTCCACCTCCTTCTCTGGTGATGTCTGGCTTTTCTTTGCTATCTTCTCATCACTGGCACCACCGCACTCACCGTCTTCACTCTGACTGTACTCCTCGCCATCTGAGGGATACTCAGTGGGACTCAAGCGGGCCTCACTCTCAGCGTCACTGTCGTCCTTCTCATCCCAGGAAGCGCCATCCGTTTCACACTCATCATCCTCCACGTCTGAGAGGTGGCAGTGCATTCTCTCGTTGTCGGAAACTCAAGGCTGGCGAGTGATTTGTCGCCAGGGATGTAATACTCGTCATCGTCGTTTTCTTCGCTGCTTGAGTTACCGTCTTGGTCCTCCACCCCAGGCACGCTCCCTTCCAAGCGGTCATTCTGGTGGTGAGAGTTTGTGGGAGTCTGAGCGCGTGCTCCACCGTCACCTTGCCGCTTTAAATCGCTTCCTTGGTGTTCAGCAGAGTCTGTGGGGCCTGTGCGTGAAGCGTGACAGCGCTGCTGAAAAACCTCTCCACCATCATTATCTCTTGAATTGCCATCTTCCTTTTACTGTTTTCAGGTTCATTATCTGACCGTTTCTATTCGTTTTTATGAACTTCGTCAGATTCTTCGCCTTTGCTTTCATTGACGCTTCCTGCTTCCATCTTTTTTGTTGGTATTTCCCTTTTTATGTCTTTTTTTTGTGTGTGTGTGTGTGGTAAATTGCTGTTTCAACCTGTCGTGTATTTTTTTTTTCGTTCGAGTTACTTAAGTTACTCTCTCTCCCTCTCTCTCTCTCTCTCTCTCTCTCTCTCTCTCTCTCTCTCTCTCTCTCTCTCTCTCTCTCTCTCTCTCTCTCTCTCTCTCTCTCTCTCTCAAACATTCTTTCCTGAATAATCTATATGTTAACTTTCCTCTTTGTTATGAATAATATTGGCTTTTCTTTCCTCTCCTGGATAGACAGACAGAGATAGATAGATAGATAGATAGATAGATAGATAGATAGATAGATAGATAGATAGATAGATACATTAAGCTGACCTGACTTAACCAATGTCTAGGACGACCAGGATTCAAATTACGATTGTTTAGAAATAAAAAAAACTTTAAGTAGACGTTGGAGAGAGAGAGAGAGAGAGAGAGAGAGAGAGAGAGAGAGAGAGAGAGAGAGAGAGAGAGAGAGAGAGAGAGAGAGAGAGAGAGATTAGATGAATAATTTGAATACACAAAATGAAGAAACAGGAGGTGTGGTGGTCCATTAACCAAGCACCGCCACACGCGCCAACCAGTGCCCGCGTGGTGACAAGCGTTGCAGAAATCATGATTCATAAATGGCTGCCCCCATTTAACAAGCCTATAGTTAGCCACACTTTGAGCAAGTACTCCATACACACACACACATACTCTCTCTCTCTCTCTCTCTTTTTTTTTTTTTTTTTTAAACATGAGTACATTGTAACCCGAAGGCGCACTGCCGTGTGCAACCTATTTTAGGGGTGGGGCACAACACAATTATAAATATAAATTATATACATATATATATACATTCTTTATGGGCTTATTGTTAGCAGGGGGGTTGGGAACGAGCCCCTCCAGTGGTGTGCTGCTAACTTCACGTCCTGGGTATCCATCCCCCTGATATGTGGGACGGAGGACGCGAAGACGTTCCACAGTCTGGAGACTCGCCCCCAAAAGGTGCGCTGGTGTTGGCCGGAGCGGGAACGCGGCACTTCCACTGAGTCACCACTGGATAACACCGTTCTCGTGTCCCGCGAGGTGACTCTGGTGGGCAGCCGTAGTCCCGCCGGATGTGGCACACCCTGCACCTGTGCCTTGTGGAACACCACAAGGGCTGCCACGTCCCTGCGGTGTTCTAGCGTGTCGACGGGAACCTCAGGATGGGCTGGAGCACCTGCTGCTTCCACCAGTCGCAGCGCCCGTCGCTGGATGCCGTCGAGCTTGCTTATGTGTGTGGCAGCACAGGACATCCAGGAGAGGGCGGCATACTCTAAGTAAGGCCGTATCTGGGCCTTGTAGAGCAAGAGCCTCCCTCTCCTGTCGAGCAAGTTGGCCACCCTCCTCAAGGAGGAGACTCGGTGTGAGGCCTTAAGGGCAATGTGTTTGACGTGGCGGTCAAACCGCAGCCCTCGATCCACCTCCATCCCAAGAATCTTGACGGACTCCTGGAGTTCGAGAGGAAGGCCACCAAAGCTTAGCCCTCCCTCCACTGCTGGCTCGGCAGCGGGGGATCGAGAAACTACCATTGCCTGTGTCTTCTCCGGAGCAAAGGTCACCTGCCAGCGTGCCCCCCACTCCTGTATCACCCCAAGCTGCTGATTGATCTCTTCAGCAGCACGCACACTTTCGTGTCGAGGGTAGGTACAGGAGAGAGTGCAATCGTCAGCATAAGCTGAGACCGCCGGCAGCTGTCGGAGAAGATCGTCCACGTAGATGTTCCACAGGACTGGCCCCAGCACTGAGCCCTGTGGCACTGACGCTCTCACCGGGAAGGACTCGGACGCTTGCCCATTGACAACGACCTGGAGGGTCCTTCCTTGGAGGTAGTCGCCAAGGAGCTGGAGGAGGTCACCCTGGATCCCCTTTGCCCTCAGCTTTTCCAGAAGGCCCCCATGCCAGACCCTGTCGAAGGCGCCCGCTATATCCAGGGCCACCACAACAGAGTCGAGGCCGCCGTCAAGGGCGTCCTGCCAGCCCTCGGTGAGGAGCATGAGGAGATCGGAGGTGGACCGCCCAGGTCTGAACCCAAACTGTTGGTCCGAGAGGAGGTAATTGTCCTGGAGGTGGCGACACACCACATCTGCCACCACCCTCTCGAACACTTTCCCCACCACAGAGAGCAGGGAGATGGGTCGATAATTTTTTGGGTCAGACATGGAGCTCCTCTTGTGTACAGGAACTACCCGGGCCTCTTTCCACACTAAGGGCCAGGTATTTTCCCATAAGCAGGCAGAGAAGACTGTGGTGAGGGGTACAGCCAGCTCGCGGGCACATTGTTTCAAAACGTGCGGGCTGATGTTGTCGGGACCGGTAGCTTTTTGTACATCGAGCCCCTGCAGCAGACGCTCGACAAGCCCCTGCATCACCTCCACCTTGGTTACAGTCTCTCTGCACTGCTGCTCCAGAAGAGGCGGTGACCTTTCAGGGTCGTCCACCTCCATCTTCCCGGCGAAAAAGGTGGCCAGCAGCTGGGCTTTGTCCTTGCTGCTGGTGGCCACCGTTCCGTCAGGCCTTGTGAGAGGAGGGACAGTGTCTTGACGGTCGAGGCCCTGTCTGCCCTTAACAAGGGACCACCAAGTCTTGTTGCCCACTCCAGGGCCTCCTAGCTGGCGCCGCAGGTCCTCCTCCCACCTCTGTACGGCCCACCGGCAGGTCGTCACCATCCTCTTGCAGGCTGCACGATGTAGGTCTTTGTTGCACCGAGTAGGACTCTGCTTGTAGCGGAGCCACGCAGAATACTTCGCCTCGGCGGCAACGCGGCAGCGGTAACCAAACCAAGGCTGGTTCGTTGGTCTGGCGACGAACTCACGGTGGGGCACGTGTTGCTCCTGGAGCGCCAAGAGGCGGGAAGTGAAGGCTCGCGCCTGTACCTCCGCTCCACCCTGCAGGATGGAAGGCCAGTCAGTCTTGCGCAGGTCTCGGCGAAGGGAGCCCCAGTCTGCCCTATCCCATAGCCAGACTGTGCGAGTGGTGGCCTCGTCACGAGCCACACCCATGTCCACCTGGGTCAGGACAGCATGGTGGTCAGAGCTGCCCACGAGACCCAGCTGGTTGCAGCTGAGTGTGTCTTCCTCCAGGTCGGATATGACGGGGTCCAGGGTCCCGCCCCGCTCATGAGTGGGGAAGGTCACATGGTCCTTCAGGCCCTGCACCGTCAGGAGGTTTTCATAGGCGTCGTGCTCCAGGTGGTGGTTGAGGTCGCCCACAAGCAAAAAGTGTTGGCAGCGGTGAGTCACAAGGAGGACATCTAGGGCCTCCTTGAGGTACAGGAGCGAGTCAGGCCCCTGCCGGGGGGGGCGGTACATGGCGCACAGCAGGAGGGCAGAGTGGTTGGCCAGCACAACCCGGAAGAACATCACCTCCAGCTGAGGCGGCGTGTCCACGTCGAGTTGTTGTGCCTGCACTCCCTCCCTGAAGCAGACAGCCACTCCGCCTCCAGCTCTATCCTGTCGGTCTCTCCTGGCCCAGTGAGTGTAGCCACCTATTTTGCCGAACGATGGCTCCACATCTCCGTTCAGCCAGGTCTCCGTCACCACAACTGCATCTGCACCGTGTCGTAGTACACAGTTGTGGGTTAGGTCTCCGATGTTCGTTCGGAGACCACGTACATTGGCGGAGATAACCTTGAATTGGTGGCGGTGGCGGTCAGGTCTTACCATGTTGGAGGGAGTTGTGGTCCGGCCTGAAGGGGTGTGACAGGGCTCAGTTGGGGGTACCGAAGGCCGGGCGGGATCCATTGCCAGCCCTGGGTGTGGCCCCAGTTAACAGGCTGAGCTGAAAACGGGCGAGACTGCGGAAAGGGCTGCAAGTGTGGTGTTACTGATGGGGAGGCAGCGGCCAAGTATCTCCCCTCCGCGAGGACCTGCCGTAGCAGTCGCTCCTGCTTCAACTCAGCAGTCCTGGTGTGGCAGTCTTCAGTACTATGGCCCTTCCGATTGAAGTACCGGCAAATCTGCGTGGGTTTGGCTGGGGTCTGTCTCCTTGAGGGGCCGGCCCCCTGGGTGGTACAGGCTCCTCTGACCTCGCTGTTCCGGTTCTTTTTTTTATACTTTTTTTTCCTGGTGGTGGTGTTGCCAGCGGTGCTCGTGGAGGAAGCCGGGACTGCTGGGGCTGGGGCTGGTGCTGGTGTTGCTGAGGGAGTCGGTGGTACTGCTGGCAAGGTATTGGTGTGGGTCTGGTTCTGTGTGGAGGTTGCAGTACTGTGTGTCTGCGAGGTGGAGGTGTTTAAGCCGGAACTTGTAGGAAGGGAGACAGGTGTAGAGGAGGGCGGGGGTGGGGGTTCGGCTACCGATGTACTGCTGGGAGTAGCCTCCGGTGGTGTTTGATTGCCTGGCTGGGTGGGCGGGATGGCGAGCTCAGGGGCGTGCCGCAGTTGTTTCGGCCTACCTGAATTCCACCAATCCCTCCAGCACTCAGAGCCCTGACAGACCTCCTCCCAGTGTCTGTCTATGGTCTCTGGCAGAGCACTGGCTCCTTGTGTGCACGTGGCAACCTTTGCCTCGCGCTGCTTGGAGGCAACGAGCCTGTCAGCAAGTCTGAGCGCTGACGCAAACACCTCCCGGTATTCTATGATCAGGTCCCTATCCTGCTGGAGGGACCTGAGGATAATATTTGTTCGAGAGGCTTCTTCTGTGAGCTTCTCAACCAAGGAGATTAGTTCAGTTTTCTCCAGGTCTTCCCAGTGACTCCGTTCTGCGGCCTGTTCTTGATCTCCTCGGAGTGGCGGAGGGAGTGGCTGGGAGGATGGATCAGCCTCCCTGTCAACGAATGTCACGGGGTCCTGTATGTTAGCTTGCTCCCTCAGCAGCCCCATCTCGGCACACCGGTAGACTGGGTTGTCGCCCAGGCAGCCGGTATGGCACAGATTAGGGCAACTGTCGTCCTCACAGCTGACGTGGGCAGCTTTCGATGTTGCCTTCCCACAAACAGCACACCACATATGCGGGGTATAACCTGACAGATTACGCCGTGCGATGAGTTGGTGCGCAGAGGAAGACATGAGGGAGGAAGTGAGGAGTGGTCAGTAGGTTATTGGTGAGTCAGGGAGAGTCAGGTTGGGACAGGGCACGGCAGGTATCTAATCCCTCATGGAATGCAGCACAGCTGTGGGCTGATGTCCCGGGGGAGTAGGGGCTCGGCGATACACGGGAAACACGTGATTAGCACCCAGCTGCCAGGGTGGGGGTGAGGTGAGGGTCAAGGTGAGTCAGGTCAGGACAGGGCACGGCAGGTATTAATCCTTGAAATGCAGCAGAGCTGTGGGCTGATGTCCCGGGGGAATAGGGGCGCGGCGATACACGGGAAACACGTGACGAGCACCGCGCTGCCAGCACTGCACCACACTTATTTACTGCACTTTTCACCGTACACTGCACTTTCACTGCTATGTATACTACACTTCAACCTCGGTAGTGCTGTTGGTGGAGGTGTAGTGAAGTGAAGACGGCAGACACACAGGCGCAGTGACACAAACAGACACTCAGTGAACACGTTGCCAGCACTGCTCCACACACTGTGTACTGCACTGCACTGTTCGCTATTCACCTCACTTTTTTTACCTGTACACTCTGCACTGTAATCTCAGTTGTGGTGATGGTATAATGAAATAGCGGAGACTTGCTCAGGAACTAAGTCTGTGACCCGACCTGTTTTGGCGGAGCGCTCCTAAACCACGTCCTCACCCGACGACCTCTGACCTGACTCTCTCTCTCTCTCTCTCTCTCTCTCTCTCTCTCTCTCTCTCTCTCTCTCTCTCTCTCTCTCTCTCTCTCTCTCTCTTTCTATCATTTGCTCCATGTTTGTGGTGTTCAGCAGATACATTTGACGAGCGCTTCTTGTCCTGATGCACATCAACCGCCACTGAAATGTTCACCGTCATGCGATCTCAAGTTTCCTGCCGCCGAGTGTGTGGATGGCGGGATGGTGGATGGGGATGGGGATGAGTGAATTATAGTACCTGGGGGCTGTTCGCATGGCATGCTGTTATTCAAAGTTAATATGTAGTGCTTCAAGTGATTATAATGCAGTGTGTGTGTGTGTGTGTGTGTGTGTACAGCAGATATTTTTAAAGTTTTGCAAAGTTTCAATGTTCGTTTTCTTCTACTATATTCCCTCGCAAAAATGACTAACAAATAATTCAGAAATCACCACAAGACAACTCGTGACGCTCTGATTAATAATAATAATAATAATAATAATAATAATAATAATAATAATAATAATAATAAATCAAATTAACTAAAGACGGAGGACGAGAACTTGACTGGATCGAAGCGTAAAAAGCCTCGAAGACTCGGATGAAGCAATGCCAAGTGTACTGCCTCCCTCAGTTGTGCTCTGGACGTGTCAAGGCTGGGAGTCATTAAGCGTGTGTACTGCGGCGTCCTTTGCAGTGTTGCTCTGTTACAATGTAAGTATTAATGTTACGATATGCACACACTTTTTTTGCAGCATTACTTTAACTGGGGTAAATTCCAAGTATCATCAGTGTCAGACAGTTTAGAGGGGGTTATGGAAATTCTGCAACTTAAGTCGGTATACTATTGGCTGGGATAAATATACGTCAAATCCGCTCGGTGTTTGGTGACGAAACTTGCGTAATGCAGCAGGTGAGGTGACCTTCTGTCGGTGTTCGTATTTTCTAGGAGAGAATCTGACTGCAGTTTGAAGGTTATTGCTCGTGGTTAACGTAACAGAACACTGAAAGGAATTACGTAAGGTCTGGTTAATAATTCTCTTAACATTAATACAATAGATGAGGTGAGCTACTGATGCTGGTGATACTGGGGAGTGTTTCATATGGCTGCAGGAACGCTACTGCGGGGGAATTGAAGGAACTGTCTCTTGTGGGAAGTAGTACGTGAGGTCTTGTTAGCAATACCTTGATCAGTAATACAATGGGCGAGGTGAGCTGTTAGTGATAATACTTGGAGAGTGTTTGGTAAGGCTGCAGGGAGGGTTAAGGTAAGAGTTAACAGGGTTAAGGTAAGAGACCGTTGGGAGGAAGAACTTAGGTCTGGTTAGTAATCCTTTGATCTGTAATACAATGGGTGAGTTTCCTTGTGAT
>NC_087198.1:2176278-2193778 GCF_035594125.1 Scylla paramamosain
TACACCTCACTCAGGTCGTGGACTTCCCCACACACCAGCAAGCTATCCTCGACCTTCTACTGACAGACCTGGGCCAGCAGTACTCGCCCCCCAAACCGCTGCCTCCCATGGGACGGAGCACCCATCTCTCCATACTGTGGACACCCACACCCACCACCTCGACCCCCCGGTCAGCTGTCACCAGGACCCACCGCCCCATGCCTGACTCAGCCATGAGGGAGTTTGGGCACTGGGTGACACAACACCCGTGGACCGAGGTGTTAGATGTGGAGGACGTCCACTTTAAAGGGCAAAAGTACGTCGCCACCACCACAGAAGCCTTCCACCGCTACTTCCCAACCAAAAAAGCGTCACAACGCACCTGTCTCATGCTCCCTGGATGACGCCCTGCATTAAAAGACTCTTGCGTCAGCGGACCTGGGTGTTCCACTCCTGCCCGGTCCTATACAGGAAACTAAGAAACAGAGTGATCAGGGAGATTAAGGCTGCAAAGGCAAACTATTACCCAGACAAGATACACCACCTCAAGCTGACCAACAACAGACAGTGGTACGCTAAGATCAAAGCTTTGTGTGGCCTACAAAAGCACACTTCGTCTCTTCCTTGCACCTCACACCTTCTTGCTACTCTCGCGGCTCAGGAGATGAACGATCATTTTGCTGCTATCTGTTAAACCTTTCCTTCTCTCCACACCACTCTGCTTCCTGCCTATATTCCGGCACCCTCTCATCCCCCCAGTGTCTAGGCGGTGGATGTTTTTAAGAGAATACTCAAATTCAAACCAAAATCCACCACTCCCACTGACCTCCCTATAAAAATTTACAAGGAATTTGCTGTAGAGCTAGCAACACCGCTATGCTCCATAATAAACGCCTCACTCTCCCAACACTCTTGCCCCGAGGACTGGAAGACATCTTACGTCATCCCCATCCACAAAACCTCCAGTCCACAGTCACTCAATGACCTCAGGCCAGTCTCTATCACCTCCATCCCTAGCCTTATTTGTGAAGATTTTGCATATGACTGGGCCTACACCAAAATCTGTAATACTGTGGATATCAGACAGTTTGGAAATATTAAAGCCACCTCTACCTCCCATTACCTGACCAGCTTCCTTGAATTCATCCACAGCCACCTGGACAAGCGAAAAACCTCTCTAGTTGTTGCTTTTGTGGACTTCAAAAAAGCCTTTGATCTTGTTGATCACACTGTTGTCATCAGCAAGGCAGTAAGTCTGGGTCTCCCTCCTAACCTGATAGCGTGGCTAGCCGACTTCCTCACAGGGAGGCGTCAGGCAGTTCGCTATCAGGGCTCTGTCTCTACTTTCCAACAGCTGACATGTGGAGTCCCCCAGGGGACCAAGATGGGTCCTCTATGCTTCCTCCTCTTCATTAACGACGCCCTCACTGACACCCCCCATCGCTGGAAGTATGTGGACGACTGCACCGTGGGCGTCCCAGTTTCCACCAAGAACCCGGACTACTCGCCACTGCAAACGATTCTGGAGCGACTGCAGACGTGGACGGAGGAGAGCAGGATGACCATCAACCACAGCAAAACTGTGGTGATGCATTTCTGTACCTCCTCTGTACCAGTGCCCCCTCCCCAGCTCTCAGTGGGCCCTCACCCCCTTCCAGGTGGTCAGATGTGCCAAGCTCCTCGGAGTCATGGTGGACGACCAGCTGACCTGGAAGCAGCATGTCGCCAGCACCATAAGATCAGCTACCTACAGGCTGTACATGCTGTGCAGACTCAGGTTGCTCGGGACGCCGACAGATGAGTTAAGGGGGGTGTATGTTACCTTTATCCTCCCCAAACTCATGTACGCCTCCTCAGTGTGGTCCTCCTCCCTCACACAAACTCAACAGCTACAGTTGGAGAGTGTGCAGAAAAGGGCGTGCAGGGTCATCCTTGGCCCTGCATACACCACCTATAAAGAAGCCCTGAACACCCTGAGCCTGTCCAGACTGTCCACCAGGTACCGCTAGGCTCTGGAGAAGTTTGGAAGGGGACTTCTGCATCATCCACATCTCAGAAACATGCTGCCGCCTGACGCGCCTCGCCCGGCCCGTGCAACGAGACACCACAACAAGATAACGCCCCTAAAGTCGCCACGTACGGACCAGTACAGACTCAGTGCGATTCCCACCATGGTGCGAGCCATCAATCAATAGTCCCTTCTAGATTTGACTTACCTTTAGGATTAATGTCAAGTATTTCCCCACCCCCAATGTACATTTTCAGTTTGTTGACAGCTTAAAGAATAAACCGTTTATTATTTTTATTATTATTATTATTACACTGCTATCAGAAACAAACAGGAGGATTGGGGACAGTGCACTGCAAGCAAAGTCGGCTTACACACACATGCAGCTAATGAATCACGTCTCAGCTATATAAGGTGCCTTACAAATGACTACGCTCAAAGGAAGCTAGAGTTACACTTATAAGCAGTCGTGTACTGCTGTAATTACTTAATTATCTCCTTAAAGCTGGCGGCCCCCTCTAACAGTAAAATTCTCCTAGTCTCCTCCAAACAATGCTGTCTGCTGTCTGCCTTTCTTTCTTATGACTCGTCTAAGGTGTCTATTGTGACTACAGCCTTCAACATAGAGTTCTCAGTGGTCACGAGGGAATGACTCATGCGAGAAGAGATGAGAGGAAAGAAGGTGCACCCCACCCCATGCCGGCTATCCCTCTACGTGGGTGGCCGCTGCTAGGGCCATCCTATGTGGGCCAGGATGTGGGTGGCCGCTGCCAGAGCTATCCCTCTACGTTGGCGATAATGTAGGGGGCCAGGCATATGTTCGCGAGCCGCGGGTTGCCGCGGATACACTCTTCCCTGCTTCATGGCCATGCGCAACCTCATGTCAACACACTCCATGAATTCTGCAAGAGGATTTGTGATGAGCAGCACAGCAGCACGGCACCTCTTCACTGCGGTGATCTGCCTGCTGCCTCGCTGCGGTGACTCACGCTCCCAGGGAAGGACATGCTGTGGCCGGTCTTGATCTCATTGATATTGATGGCGTCATATTTTGGGAGGAAACTCTGAAATTAGCTCTTCTCCAGTTTAGTCTTGCAACCGCAGATGTTTTTTTGACAAGGTTTTCAGCTCTTTTCCTTACGTGGTCCTACTGGGAAAACTGCGCTCGCCACGCATCCATGACAACGTTGTGGCGATGTCGTTTCTTCCCTGAGTGTCCATACCACTTATTTCACATCCTCAGTTTTGTGATCCCTGTTTTTCTCTTTCTTCAGCTTCTTGTACACATTTTTACTTTGCCTGGATTCCAGGCTGGCGATCCTTTTTGATACAAATTCCCACGAAATGTTTTCGGAGATGGTGTGTTTCCCGTCATGGCGTCCTTGGCGTCCCGCATTGCCATGACGACCATCACTGGTCGCAGGTACCATTATATTTATCTCAGCCTTATTCGCCCACACACGCCACACAAAGCTATGCATGTTTCACCACACGCCAACACACGTCCATATACGCACGCATGCAGTATCCACAGCCATTTTTATACGCCCGTAAGGAACCATACATCCATACACACGCCCACATAAAGCCATACATACTTCAGCAGACGGCGACACAAGGAAATGCACGTCCACCCAAGTCCACACACCCACACGCACTCACAGGCATTCATACACGCATATACGTATCGATACATCCAAACACACGCCCACATAAAACCATACCTGCTTCCACACTCGCCTACGTAAGGAAATACACGCCCACACACACCCAATTAAAGCTACACGTGCACGCAAACATTTGCACATTCCTGTACGTATACATATACCTACACACACGCCCACACATATGTAAACACGCACCCACACATCCATAAATTAAATAAGATTACATGACATCGAAACAAAAGCTTCAAGATGCTGCCGACACGGTTTTTCAGTCACCACTTTTTAAAGGCTGGCCTTATCCATTTCAGCCACTGACGACTAAAACCAATGATTAGCGGCAAAGATAATACATATAGCTTTGATTTCTTGGTCACTGATGAAACATAACAGCGCCAGATAGACGATTTCTGGAACGCCTAAATTTGCAGTGAAGCCAGCTTGGGCATCTATATAATTTGTGACAAAACATAGCCCAAAATATCAGAAACACCGTCCCATAAACACCCAGAAAACAGAACAACATGGCAAAAACACCCTCAGACAACAGCAACAACACCAATAACAACATCCCTATCCTTCCCAAAACACCTTGAAAATACACAAACGTCAGCAGGGTAGGTAGCGGTACACACACACACACACACACACACACACACACACACACTGGGTAGGTAGATGAGTGAGTGGGTATTTGGATGGGTGACTGGGTGAATTGGTGTGCGGATGCGTGTGGATGGGTGAGTGATTGGGTAGGTGGATGGGTAGGTTGGTAATTGGGATGTGGATGTGTTTGTGGGTGTGTAGGTGCATGGATAATTGGATAGGTTGTGTATGGGAGTTTGTGTGGATGGGTGAGTGGATGGGTAGGTGGATGGGTAAATGGGTAGTTTAATGGGTGGGTGAATGAGTGGAGGGTGTGGGTGATGTGACGTGTGGATGAGGTGAGGAAGGGTACACCAGCTCAGCGTAACACACAAAATTAGAAGTTGTTTCTCTCACCCCTTGCACCTCTTTCATAGCCCAGTTATAAACTGTAATCAGCGGATGTCCGCGCCTCGCAGCCATTCCAGTGAACACAAAAGAGCCGCGTCGGACAGCCTGCGCTTCATAATGAATGGCACCTCTTTATAGTTTCGTATAAAGGAGGCTAATTTCAATACATGACATCATTTGTTTTGTGCGTGTTGCTTCACCACAGACGACAGACAATACTTAGCTATTACGGGCGAATGGGCTGCTATAATACGCCGTCAGACAGTGGGAGGACTCGATACGAGGGGGACAGTGCAGCGGGGTTTTGTACCTCGACCATATATGAGTCGTTGCTTGTTATAAAGTTTTTTTTTTTTTTTTTCCCTAGACGTGGATGGCGATTCTTGCCCAGCGGGTGGAGTTTGTTGTAGATGTTGTATTACTTCCTTCTATGTGGGTTTGTAAAAGAGATTGGTGATCTCATTAGTGTGACCTGGCATTGAATCTCTTGGGAGGTAGTTCAGGCGAGGTAGTCGAATTGCAGCAGCTGTGAGAAGCGGCCGAAAATTGTGGTCGTAACAGAAGAATTTTCCGTAGAGTATTTTTTTTTTTTTTTTTTTTGGCAACTAGAAGTGAGTGAGTGAGTCGGTAGGGTTGGGTGGAGTGTCTCCCCGTTCTTCCCTCTCGCCTCTGGCGTGTGTCATCGCCTGAGACGTCGCTCTAAGCAGTGTTCTCACGTTCTAGTGGGTCACAGTCCACGCTTTACTAAAGGCAGACGTACAGACAAGCACGTACTACCTGCAGGAGACGGGGGAAGGGGTTTACAGCTAGTGGACCAGTTGCTTCAAGGGTTATTTGAGTCACTTACTGCAGTACGCCCATGTCTATACATATAGCTTTCAGGGGTCTCCATTAATCTGCCTATGAGTGTACTTCCCTGCAAGGCACTCAGTATATATATATATATTTAGACGTGACTCCTCCCCTTTTCTGGAGGCGAGTACTTTGTGTAGCAGTGAGAGGTCCTCCACTCTCCTGGTGTTTATCGCTTATTGCAACTGTTCTTCCCGGGAACGTAGCTGGCAATTCTTTCCCAGCTGCTGGAAATAGTTGTTGTAATATATCCTTGTCTGTGGATGAGAGATGCAGACTGATGACCCTTATGTGTAACTGGTGCTATGACCGTTTCGTAAAGAGAGCAAGAATTTCAAATGAATCTTATAAACTATACTAAGCACTGCACCCAATCACTTAGGTGGTGACTACTGGGGAAGCTAGTCCATTTGAGGCAGCTATGGGAAGGGAGAAGGCGGTAATAAAACGCAGTCTTCTTATATAAGTATACTAAAGAAGATTTAGCATACAGAGCTGCACGACTCCCCGGTGGAGTGGCTGTTTTTGCTTTGGTAAGGTCAGACAGACGTGGTGAGTGCTCTCATCGTTCTGTCCCAACGTCGCTACCTCACGCATCTTTGCCATTTCTCCTCCAGCCTGACATCACGCCAAACCACAGCCCCGCCTCTGTAAACCATCGCTCCAGAAATACTGGAATACTAAGGAAAATAACATTAACGATATGTTACCTTCAGACAGTTAGTACGTAAATAGCTCGTTCACCAAACTAACATACGAACACACACACACACACACACACACACACACAGAGAGAGAGAGACACGAGAACCATTCATAGTTAAAACAGAACAAAGGGTAGCCGTAACAACACAAGAAGAAGAAGAAGAAGAAGAAGAAGAAGAAGAAGAAGAAGAAGAAGAAGAAGAAGAAGAAGAAGAAGAAGAAAAAGAAGAAGTTATTTGTAACAGCATACGAGCAAACAGATGAGATAAAAGGGAATCACTAGATTAGTGACAAGGAACACACAAGACTTCATTTATCTTTTATTGAAGCTTACACCTTCATTCTAAAGGCAATAAAATGTTTCTTCTACTCCTCATGCACTAATCCGCCTGCTACCTGTAACAAGACATGGCACATGAGATTAAAGGGAATTACGAGTGACAGGGAAGACATAATTAAGGCTTTATTTATGACCTAATCCTTTTTTACTTTTATTGTAAAGGCAATAACGTGTTTCTTGTACATTTACCCTGTGTTGTCACTTTACAAAATGGAGCTTTAAGCCTGAAATGTAGCAATTGGGTCTGTTCATGAAAGAAGCTAGGTGTTACGGTGGGCATGAAAGCGTTACCGCCTTTATTTGTGCCTTATTATACATTTTCGCTATCTTTATCGTATTTGTAAAGGAAATAAAGTTTTCATTATACCCTAGACTTATTTTATTCCCCATTCACAATACTTAACGAAACACATATAGCAAAGAATTAAACTAAAACAATGCTAGCGAAAAATATACGAGACAAGTCAACAGATGCACGATAATTATTAGATAGTGTACGATATTTGAGATAAAGAAGCAATAATACCTAACTAAACACATAGGAAACAGTAGATAAAAATAACTAAATCAAGACTTGTGAAAATATACGAGAAAAAGGCTTAATTCAACAGATATACGATAGTTATCTAATAGAAGCGGAAATACGTAAGCAAACACATTCTCCAAAATAAAATTAATTAATCTATAACAATACTACTAGAAAAAAACAATAATATTTAACCATAAGACATGAGAAAAAAAACTGCCAAATCCTAAACATATTCCTTTAAAACCGCCTAATTTGCCAACAAATGCTAAAAACATAAAAACTCCACACTCGTCATTAATAGTCCAATTACTTAAATAGATAGTACAATAGTCTTGCTTCTCACCCCCCAGCCATGCCTACTGTCAATGAACACAACACCCTATCTTATGAGCTACTGTTGGCTTGTTGGCCAGAGTTCAGGCATTTGAACCCTTCGCCAACAAACCAAGACTGCCACGCGTCTTATTCTCACTTATAAGCCAATATTGCCGAAGTTTTAAGAGTAATTACGCATTTCAAGCTCGATTTCAAACATAAAATTTTAAGGGATTAAGCTTAAAATATTTACCTAATTTTCAAACAAATTAGTTCAATTCGTCTCAAGAAACATCAGCGAAAAACAAGCGGAAATAATTCATTTCAACACCATGAAAGTTAGGAATGGACACCATGGTATCTATGAATGGGAGAGTAACAGCCCCCCTATAATGTAGTAGCCGCCCCTCCCATTCCAGCCCTGTGTCCCTCCCCTCCCTAGCACGAGGAACACCCGCACTTATGGCCTGCTGTTGGTTGAATTTTGTGCTTAACTTGAATTTTTTTGTTTCGTGGCTTTGCGATGAAGGCAATTATTTTGTTCTTGTGGGTTTGTTTTTCATTTATCTCTTATTCCTCGTGTTGGTATGAGTCGTTTGTGAGTTGATGTTTGTTATTCCACGCATTCTAGATATGTTCAGGCTTTTTGATGAGTTCCTCGCCAGCCAGGCTGAGCAGCAGTGATAATAATGAATGTTCCTTCTTCCCGGGTGACTTTTTTTTTTCTATCCTTGTATGAAGTTATTCATTATTTCCTGTGTGTTATTCATGTATTCATCTTATTCTATACGTGCACCCTGTTATTCTGTTTATCTGTTTTGTTGTTTATTTCCCTTGTATGAAGTCATTCGTTATTCCCTGTGTGATATTCATGTATTTATCTTGTTTAATACACATATTATTCTGTTACATCTCCTCAATACTTCGTCTGTTACGTTTATTTACTTATTCATCTCTATATATTTTTTTTCTTCTTCTTCTCATCCTTTTTCTTCAAATTCCGTGGATCTCTTTATATTTATTGCTTGCTGTGTGTCTCCCTCAGTTTATTAAAGATTCTTTAAATATAACTATGCATTTTTTTTTTCCTGTTTTGTGTTTTTATATTTGTTCGTTTATTTATGACAAAGTAAAAATGAAAATTTTAGTTTTGTTCCTATTTTTTTCTAATTAATTAACTTATTTATTTTTGTTTTAATTTATATTTCCAGTCTTTTAACACACTTTTCCAAAATCTTGGACTCTTCTTCTGTCACCTCACCGACTCTGTACATCTTGTGGAATAATTTTAAAATCAGTCACATTTTGATGGCGCTGTCTTAGAAGGAATCAGGTAAAATAAATACTTGCGAATTACAAGCAATCTTAGTCATTTATTGAGCGTAAATACAAAAAAAAACAAAAAAAAAAACATGGTCTTTTATGCCACGAATACAAAACAATTCCGAGTCTTAATAATGATGATGCCTGTGGGAGCCGGCAAGAGGGGCTGAGTGGCTCGTTCCTGCGCCGGTCAGGCGGCAGAGAGGAGAGCGGTGGGCGTGGGCGTGCGTACCAGACTCGTCTCCTTACGCGGCAGTCACGTGGAATCTGTGTTCACAATGAAAGAGCTTATATTTCACCAGCAAGTTACTTATCAGCTGTATGAATCACTAGTTATGTTTTAACACTTCAGACAACAAAATGCGTGGCATCGCTAAACAAGTGTGTGATCCTCAGAGGTGTGACAAACATGAGGAGAGCAAGTCACTCACACACACACACACACACACACACACACACACACACACACACACACACACACACACACATCAGACAAGCATACGCATCTCTGCTCCAGCTACTTTCCCCAACAGCAATTCCAAACAGTGTCTTCATGTCACGTGAGGCTACGTGACACCTTGAGGCTGGATAGGTGGCTGGCTGGGTTGATGGCTGGCTGGTTGGCTCGAGGCTGGCTGGCTGGCTGGCTGACTGGATAGAGGCTGGCTGGCTGGCTGAGTGGCTGGAGGCTGAATGGCTGGAGGCTGGTTTATATCCATCCTGGTGATAAACAATTTCACCACAGTAAATAAGTGAAAATAAAGATTCCCTTATCAATTCTTTATTATTGATATAACAAATCTTATAAAATTTTAACAATAAAGCGAAAAACATAGACTTCCTGAAATCTCTGCTGCAGAAACACAAGCCTGGTAAGTACAGCAAGATACTTCACCTGATTACACGTGAAGGCAATGCAAACACGTACTGCAAGATTCAATAAAGCAATAAAGCAATAAAGCAATAAAATAAAATAAAAGGCTGGTACACACCGGGACTCTCTCACTATCTGGCCACAAGGAAATGTTTGCAATGAGCCACAGAAGCGCTTACAGGAAAAACAAATTACTCGTATATTGAAACGAACCCTCACAGCAGGCATGGGGCGCCTCACACGCTGCGAGATGGGAAACACGAGCGTCGAGGAGGACTTCACCCGGGCAGCTGATCACGGCTGCTGCGGCGCTGCTTCATCCAGTCACTCTCAGAACAATCACACAGAGCAGAGAGAGGAAAACACTCCTTTCCGTGTGTCCATGTATCACACAGCAGTACACAAGTTCCCGTGCAATACACTCACTACACACAGAGGCAGGCACAGAGGCGACAGGCACTCGCACCTCGAACTTTACTCCCAAGTAACCAACTCAATTTCTCCTTCACACACTCATAGAACTACAATCAGACGGTACCGTACAACAATTACTGTATTATTCAACACACACGCACACACACACACACACTGTACATTGTCAGTTTGTTAACTGCCTAAATTATAATCCGTTTATTATTATTATTATTATTATTATTATTATTATTATTATTATTATTATTATTATTATTATTATTATTACACTCACACGGGCTTCCTCATGACCCCAGGGCTTCAGAGATGTGTAAAATGTTATGAAAATAAAGATAAAATTTCTGAGAGAAACAGGCAGTGCCAAACGACTGCATATTACGTATAGCATGTAACAGTGGAATAGTTCAGTAGTGGAGAGTAGCAGAGAGTAGCAGGCACAGAAGCAGAGATGGCTTGACCAGAGAGGGGCTGAGATGGACGGAATAACTTGAAAGTAAGTGGCGCTTGAAAGCGTAATGCAGTCTATAAATGAATGATGTTATTAAAGGAGGAGTAGGATGTTTAACTGATGTTTTATGTTTGGTATGATAGGTTTGTATGGTGTACGAAGATTTACTTCGTTATGGAGAGTGTTTATAGTAACTGATGTGTTCCTGATGTCACGTGTGTTTTTATAACTGAACATTAATGGCGCCGATTGAATAGTTGTTGTGAAGATGCATTTGATATGGTCTGTGTTTTGCACGGTGATTGCCTTGATCAATGAATGTGTTCAACAAACAAAGTGACACCTAAAAACTTTAGATTACTTGAAAATTAATGCGAATGACAAATTTTGACTTGTAAGAAATGTAAATGATTATTAGTGATCAATTGAAATATGAAAATGTTTTTGAGTTTTCCAGTAGCCTTTATAAAGCAATTCCTCGCAATATCTCGGACCACGACAGTTGGATGGGCGAGTGGATGTATGCATGGCTGGATGGATAGATGAATGGATAGATGGATAGACGAGTGGATGGATGGATGAACAGATAGATGGATGTGATGATAGATGAGTGGATGGATGGATGAGTGGATAGATGGATGGATGAGAAGGTGGATGGATGGAACAGTGAACAGATCGATGGATGTATAAATGAATGAATGAGCGGATGGATAGATGGATAGACGGTTGGATGGGTGGATAGGTGGGGATGAGTGGTTATATGAATGAAAGGCTGGCTGGATGGACGAGTGGATGAAGATGTGGATGGATGTATGGACTGATGAATTGATGTAATGGTGGATGAATGAGAGGATACACGGATGGATGTATGATTGGATGGATAGGTAGAAGAATGGATGACTCCATTAGTGGGTGAATGGATGAAGGACACGTAGATGGATGAATGGATAGATGGAAGGATGGATGGGTGGATAAAATGAGAGATGAATGAGTGGATAAATGGATGAATGGGTGAGTAGATTGATGGACGGATGGATATATGGATAAGTGGAGGAGTAGATGGATGAGTGGATGGATGTAGGAGTGGATGAATAAGAGGAAGATTGAATACATGAATGGACGGAAGGATGGATGGGTAGAGAGGCGGATAGTTGGAGGGAGGAGTGAAAACATGGTAGGATGGATGGATGTAATGATGCATGGATGAGATGATGGATTAATGGCTGGCTGGATGAGTGGGTAGGTGGATGGATATATAGGGTGAATAGAAGGATTGATGGATGGATAGAAGAATGAGTGGATATATATATATATATATATATATATATATATATATATATATATATATATATATAGAGAGAGAGAGAGAGAGAGAGAGAGAGAGAGAGAGAGAGAGAGAGAGAGAGAGAGAGAGAGAGAGAGAGAGAGAGAGAGAGAGAGAGAGAGAGAGAGAGAGAGAGAGAGAGAGAGAGAGAGAGAGAGAGAGAGAGAGAGAGAGAGAGAGAGAGAGAGAGAGAGAGAGAGAGAGAGAGAGAGAGAGAGAGAGAGAGAGAGAGAGACAGTCTTATGCAACGAAGACGCAGGAGGACAGCGAGCATGCAGTTAGCAAGATCAGTAGAGCAGTTAACATGAAAATAGCGGTAGAAGACAGCAAGAGATGTAACACTGTGGCGATGAGAGAGAGAGACAGAGGCTGAAGACAGTCAGTTAGAGGAAAGGAGTTGATAGGACGAAAAGCTTTTGATTCCACCCTGTCTAGAAGAGCGGTATTAGTGGAACCCCCCAGACATGTGAAGCATACTCCATACATGGACATACATACATGGATAAGGCCTTTGTACAGAGTTTTTAGCTGAGGGGAGTGATAAAAGCTGGCAGAGATGTCTCAGAACACCCAAGTTCACAGAAGCTCTTTTACCTAGAGATGAGATGTGAAATTTTCAGTTAAGATTATAAGTAAAGGACACACTGAGGGTCTTCAGTGTAGAAGAGGGGAACAGGTGAGTGTCACTGAAGAAGAGGGGATAGTTGTCTGGAAGTTTGAGTCGAGTTGATAGATGGAGAAATTGAGTTTTTGAGGATACCAAGTTTGCTTTGCCCCAATCAGAAATTTTAGAAAGATCAGAAGTCAAGCGTTCTGTGGCTTCCCTGCGTGAAATGTTTACTTCCTGAAATGTTCGACATCTATGAAAAGACGTGGAAAAGTGCAGGGTGGAATCATCAGCGTAGGAGTGGACAGGTTCAGAAGGTAATTGATGAATAATTAGAAGAGAGTGGGTGACAGGACAGAACCCTGAAAAACACCACTGTTAATAGATTTAGGAGAAAAACAGTAACCGTCTACCACAGCGGCAATAGAACGGACAGAAAGTAAAATTAAGATGAAATTACAGAGAAAATGATAGAAGTCGTAGGAGGGTAGTTTTGGAAATGAAAGCTTTATGCCAGACTCTATCTAAAGCTTTTGATATATCCAAGACAGCAAAACAGCAAAAGTTTCACCAAAATCTCTAAAAGAGAATGATGAAGATTCAATAAGGAAAGCCAGAAGATCACTAGTAGAACGGCCATGACGAAACCCATACGGGCGATTAGATAGAAGATTGTGAAGTGATAGATGTTTAAGAATCTTCCCATTGAGGTTAGATTAAAAAAAAAAATTACATAAGCAGGAAATTTAAGGGATTAGAAAGGTCACCATTTTAAGCAACAGGCTAAATATAGGCAAACTTCAAGCAAGAAAGAAAGGTAGATGTTGACAGACTTGAGTTTGACTAGGCAATGCGCAAGAACAGAGGCACACTTTCGAAGAACAATATAGAGGACCCCATCAGGTCCATAAGCCTTCCGAGGGTTTAGGCCAGCGAGGGCATGGAGAACATCATTGTGAAGAATTTTAATAGGTATTGTGAAGTCGTCAGAGGGTGGAGGAGAGGGAGTAACAACCACTAAATCATCCAAGGTAGAGTTTTTAGGAAAGGTTTGAGTGAAGAGTTCAGCTTTAGAGATAGATGTGATAGCAGTGGTGCCATCTGAATGAAATAAAGGAGGACAAAAAGAAGAAGCAAAGTTATTGGAGATATATTTGGCTAGATGCCAGAAGTCACGAGAAAAGTTAGATCTTGAAAGATTTTGACACTTTCTGTTAGTGAAGGAGTTTTTGGCTAGTTACAGAACAGACTTGGTATGGCTCCATAAACATAAGGTGCATGAGATTCTGGTGATGGAAGGCTTAAGTACCTTTTGTGAACCACCTTTCCATCATGTATAGCACGAGAACAATCTGTATTAAATCAAGGTTTGGAAGGTTTAGGTAAAAAAAAAAGACTGAAGAATATATATATATATATATATATATATATATATATATATATATATATATATATATATATATATATATATATATATATATATATATATATATATATATATATATAGGGTAAAAATCAGTTAAGTTATACATTCTGCGTCTGTGTTGGCCGCAAATCATCGTCATACAAGTTCTCACTCCCACACATTTCATGATTATTTGACTGCTTAAACCGTCCTGCTCTAATTAAAAAAAAAAAAAAGTAATATGTTCAAAGGATTATATTGCTTATGAGATAAATAAATTATGGCCTCTTATTATGGTCATCAGTTACGTACTTGTTTCACCAGCGGCGTACATTGGTGAAGCAGGGAAACACACATGGCAAAAAAAAAAAAAATCTACAGCATGTCATAGGTGCTGCCATTGTAACTGGTATAAAAGAAAAAAGAAAGAAAGAAAGGAATATTGTTGACTTCTAGACGGTAGACCAAATTTAGCAGGCGACTCAACAACAAGTAATTATAACATCCATTGCAACAAATCATTACAACTCTCATGTCACATTTGCCACATCCTATACTTGCAGTATTCTAAATTCTACAAGTTACTTATAGATTCAGCTGGGACAGGGAACGCAGGTGCTAGAGATTTGTACAGAAGATGGTGAGGATAAGATTGAGTTGTAAACACTTAATTCTACAAATGGCAGAGTCTGTTTGATACGAGAAAATTTAGTTGTTAAGAGACGTAATGGAAAGGATTTATTAAGCAGAAATTTAGAGAGAGAAGCAAGTGTGGGAAAACGATAACTTTAATGGAGGAAACATACGAGCCGAAAAATTAACAATATATAGGTAGTAGCTTTGATACAGAAGCGAGTGACACAAATAATGTTGAAAAATTCTGAAGGGTGATGTATGTTTGTATGATCATCATAAAAAAAAAAAATTAAATAAATAAATAAAATAAATGAAAATAAATGAAAATGGTAAAAAAAAGAGCTGTCTTCACTGCTTATGTGAGTACTTGATATGAACAAATTAAAGGTATATGAAAATTACCGTGGAACCGTATGTGTGATTTCCAGGCCTAAATAAGCCATAACTAAACTGAGTTGATAAGGCGACTGGAAACAAAAGGATATGTTAGGGGTGAAGACAGAGGAAATTTTTCAGTGAAGCATTAACAAAACTCTCAGCTATGTGTTAAGAAACATAAAGGGAAGAATTATGATACTGAGGTCCCTGTAAAGTACTGGGAGAGGTCATCGAATCAGGTAACATGGTTGGAACGGTGGTAGCTCATGCAACAGAAGGACTGTTGGTTAGACTCTGACTCAAGGGACTCTCTCAGTGACGAAATGCGAGTCTGATAAGCAGATAGATCAGGTTATCACTGCAGCTTCTGCCGGTGCTATGAGATCAATTACAATTACATCAATTATTTCTAGATAAACTGAGTAAAGAGAAGAATTTAAACATATGGTAACAAAAAAAAAATAGTATGGAAAGGTAAATACATGTTAATCATACGGAATCATGACTGTATATTCACAAAAAGTAGTTAACAACAAGTGTCTGTATTAAAAGACGATAGCATGCTGATCTGCCTTCTTGCAAAGTAGAATGATACGTGGTAAAAAATATTAAATGATATCGCAAGGAGAGGAGTAGATTTTCAAAATAATAAAGAGATAAGGTTGAAGAAGTCTTAAAAGGTAACGTAAGTCTGAGTTCGCAGTGTGAAAATTAGCCGCCAGTAAATGGCGAGAATTGTTTATGTTAGAATAGTTAAGAGTGGGGCGCTGGAACAACTGTTTTGCAACTCCTGTAGCTCACACTCCAAATACAATGCAAATTCGGCGATAATGACTTGAGGAGGATTACGAAGATTATGGAAGGGCATCTTGATAAATTAAGACATTGGTCAGAGTCGTATATCACGTACTATTATAATGATGCTTTACAAAATTCGTGCTGTTTCATAAATTGGAATCAGAATAAGAGATAATGCAAGTGCATAGTACTGAAATAGACAAGTGCACCACTGAGAAAGCCCTCTCCTTCCCTGCTATTAATAACGATTTCAGTAAACAGAATTACGTGTTGGGTAACAAGTTGTTTTCAAGAAACCAGAGCCTCCTGTAGTGGGTACTGTCTACAGCTAGACGCACAGTGTAGTATACCAAATGACACTGATGGCACAAGCTGACATCAAGGTGAAGTACATTCCAGAAAAAATAAACAAAAAAACATGATATTATAGCAAGGTTATCATGTGTGGATGACCTTAAATAATGGAATATGATGGAGAAATTTTTCATATAATTGAAAGAAAGTATACACTGATGCATGATATATATATATATATATATATATATATATATATATATATATATATATATATATATATATATATATATATATATATATATATATATATATATATATATATATATATATATATATATATATATATATATATATATATATATATATATATATTTGCATGAAGAAATGTTGATAATTATGAGTATTGTATGTTGAAATATAGAGTGAAACATGATGAAATAATGAAATTAGTATATTGGTAATCGTGATTATATTGAAATAATGAAGAAAGAGCAAAGTGAGTATATCAGTAACTGTGAACATATTGAAATAGTGGAGAAAGACTAAAATATTGGTAATTGTGAGTATACAGAAATAGTGAAGAAAAAGTAAAATGAGTATCATGGTAATCGCGAGTACGTTGAAATCTGAACTGAAGCATGCAGGAAGTGTTGAAGGGAGTATATTGGTAATTATGTGTATAGTGAAATATCGGTCAATGCATGTAGATATGGTGAAATGAGTGGACTAGGAAATGTTGAAGTGAGAGTATTAAAAAAAAATATATATATAAATGGTTAGCTGAAAAAAAAGCCAAATGATGGAGATGTGAAATGTAAACTGAAGAGAAAAAAAAATGTTGAAAACAAAATGTATATATACGAGTACTTTTGACGAATAACATTTTGAAACAAATTAAATTATTATGCATAGAGAATTGTGTAAGACATATTGATGAAGATATATTGAAATTTCTATTAAGAATAATCGATATATAATCGATATGTAGAGCTAAAGTTGATAAAGTTATGAGGTGAGGATAAGGAATATAAAATATTGAAGAGGAGAATTATGGCTATCAAATATGAGATACCTAAAAAAAAAAAAAAAAAAAAACACATATGTGGCTTACTGAAGTGATTGACTTGATGGTGACTATGCACAAGCTGAGTTAGATAGAGTTAAATATTGCAAAATATAACTGCATTATATAGTTCTCGGAAACTGACGCATCAGATTATGGTAAATGACCCTTGTATACGTCCAGCTTGTGCCTAGCGAATTTGCACACTTCCTTCTGGCCTAGGGGCATGGCAGTGTAGAAGTTACTCCATCTAGGTGTATTTTTTTGTTCAGAGAGAAAAGGAGAAACGTAGAAGTATTTGTTTATTTTTTTTTTATTTTATGTTATTTTATTTTATTTATTTATTTATTTATTTATTTTTTTTTTTTTTTGGAAATCCTGTCATGGATTAGTCGATTCAGAAGAATGGGGGACGCCCCAGATGCCTCGCTTTGACAAGTATTCAAATGTGGAAAAGCTTGACCGTATACATAAGCAAGAATTTGTAATTATGTAAAATGGGCCAACATTGAAAAAAAAAAAAATAA
>NC_087198.1:2201632-2219132 GCF_035594125.1 Scylla paramamosain
TGTACCACCCCTCACGAGCCACCACAGCACAGTTACTCACCGTTCACATCATCGACACTGCTGATGCCCTGAGGGTGAGGTATCCTGCCGCCAAACTGGTCATCTGTGGAGACTTTAACAGATTAGATATTAACGATATCATCCTACACAGGCTACACCTCACCCAGGTCGTGGACTTCCCCACCCACCAGCAAGCCATCCTCGACCTTATACTGACAGACCTGGGCCAGCAGTACTCGCCTCCTAAGCCGCTGCCTCCCATGGGACGGAGCACCCACCTCTCCATACTGTTGACACCCACACCCACCAACTCGACCCTAGCGGTCAGCGGTCAACAGAACCCACCGCCCCATGCCTGACTCAGCCATGAGGGAGTTTGGGCAGTGGGTGACACAACACCCGTGGACCGAGTTGCTGGATGTGGAGGACGTCCACTTAAAATGGCAAAATTACGTCACCACCACCACAGAAGCCTTCCACCGATACTTCCCAAACAAGAACGTCAAAACGCACCCGTCTGATGCTCCCTTGATGACACCCCGCATTAAAAGACTCATGCGTCAGCGGACCTGGGCGTTCCACTCCTGCCCGATCCTATACGGGAAACTAAGAAACAGAGTGATCAGGGAGATTAAGGCTGCAAAGGAAAACTATTACCCAGACAAGATACATCACCTCAAGCTGACCAACAACAGACAGTGGTACGCTAAGATCAAAGTTTTGTGTGGCCTACAAAAGCACACTTCGTCTCTTCTTTGCACCTCACACCTTCTTGCTACTTTCGCGGCTCAGGAGATGAACGATCACTTTGCTGCTATCTGTTCCTTTCTGTTCTGTACCTTTCCTTCTCTCCACACCACTCTGCTTCCTGCCTATATTCCGGCACCCTCTCATCCCCCCAGTGTCTAGGCGGTGGATGTTTTTAAGAGAATACTCAAATTCAAACCAAAATCCACCACTCCCACTGACCTCCCTATAAAAATTTACAAGGAATTTGCTGTAGAGCTAGCAACATCGCTATGCTCCATAATAAACGCTTCACTCTCCCAACACTCTTGCCCCGAGGACTGGAAGACATCTTACGTCATCCCCATCCACAAAACCTCCAGTCCACAGTCACTCAATGACCTCAGGCCAGTCTCTATCACTTCCATCCCTAGCCTTATTTGTGAAGATTTTGCATATGACTGGGCCTACACCAAAATCTGTAATACTGTGGATATCAGACAGTTTGGAAATATTAAAGCCACCTCTACCTCCCATTACCTGACCAGCTTCCTTGAATTCATCCACAGCCACCTGGACAAGCGAAAAACCTCTCTAGCTGTTGCTTTTGTGGACTTCAAAAAAGCCTTTGATCTTGTTGATCACACTGTTGTCATCAGCAAGGCAGTAAGTCTGGGTCTCCCTCCTAACCTGATAGCGTGGCTAGCCGACTTCCTCACAGGGAGGCGTCAGGCAGTTCGCTATCAGGGCTCTGTCTCTACTTTCCAACAGCTGACATGTGGAGTCCCCCAGGGGACCAAGATGGGTCCTCTATGCTTCCTCCTCTTCATTAACGACGCCCTCACTGACACCCCCCATCGCTGGAAGTATGTGGACGACTGCACCGTGGGCGTCCCAGTTTCCACCAAGAACCCGGACTACTTGCCACTGCAAACGATTCTGGAGCGACTGGAGACGTGGACGGAGGAGAGCAGGATGACCATCAACCACAGCAAAACTGTGGTGATGCATTTCTGTACCTCCTCTGTACCAGTGCCCCCTCTCCAGCTCTCAGTGGGCCCTCACCCCCTTCCAGGTGGTCAGATGTGCCAAGCTCCTCGGAGTCATGGTGGACGACCAGCTGACCTGGAAGCAGCATGTAGCCAGCACCATAAGATCAGCTACCTACAGGCTGTACATGCTGCGCAGACTCAGGTTGCTCGGGACGCCGACAGATGAGTTAAGGGGCGGTGTATCTTTATCCTCCCCAAACTCATGTACGCCTCCCCAGTGTGGTCCTCCTCCCTCACACAAACTCAACAGCTACAGTTGGAGAGTGTGCAGAAAAGGGCGTGCAGGGTCATCCTTGGCCCTGCATACACCACCTATAAAGAAGCCCTGAACACCCTGAGCCTGTCCAGACTATCCACCAGGTTCCGCTAGGCTCTGGAGAAGTTTGGAAGGGGACTTCTGCATCATCCACGTCTCAGAAACATGCTGCCGCCTGACGCGCCTCGCCCGGCCCGTGCAACGAGACACCACAACAAGATAACGCCCCTAAAGTCGCCACGTACGGACCAGTACAGACTCAGTGCGATTCCCACCATGGTGCGAGCCATCAATCAATAGTCCCTTCTAGATTTGACTTACCTTTAGGATTAATGTCAAGTATTTCCCCACCCCCAATGTATATTTTCAGTTTGTTGACAGCTTAAAGAATAAACCGTTTATTATTTTTATTATTATTATTATTACACTGCTATCAGAAACAAACAGGAGGATTGGGGACAGTGCACTGCAAGCAAAGTCGGCTTACACACACATGCAGCTAATGAATCACGTCTCAGCTATATAAGGTGCCTTACAAATGACTACGCTCAAAGGAAGCTAGAGTTACACTTATAAGCAGTCGTGTACTGCTGTAATTACTTAATTATCTCCTTAAAGCTGGCGGCCCCCTCTAACAGTAAAATTCTCCTAGTCTCCTCCAAACAATGCTGTCTGCTGTCTGCCTTTCTTTCTTATGACTCGTCTAAGGTGTCTATTGTGACTACAGCCTTCAACATAGAGTTCTCAGTGGTCACGAGGGAATGACTCATGCGAGAAGAGATGAGAGGAAAGAAGGTGCACCCCACCCCATGCCGGCTATCCCTCTACGTGGGTGGCCGCTGCTAGGGCCATCCTATGTGGGCCAGGATGTGGGTGGCCGCTGCCAGAGCTATCCCTCTACGTTGGCGATAATGTAGGGGGCCAGGCATATGTTCGCGAGCCGCGGGTTGCCGCGGATACACTCTTCCCTGCTTCATGGCCATGCGCAACCTCATGTCAACACACTCCATGAATTCTGCAAGAGGATTTGTGATGAGCAGCACAGCAGCACGGCACCTCTTCACTGCGGTGATCTGCCTGCTGCCTCGCTGCGGTGACTCACGCTCCCAGGGAAGGACATGCTGTGGCCGGTCTTGATCTCATTGATATTGATGGCGTCATATTTTGGGAGGAAACTCTGAAATTAGCTCTTCTCCAGTTTAGTCTTGCAACCGCAGATGTTTTTTTGACAAGGTTTTCAGCTCTTTTCCTTACGTGGTCCTACTGGGAAAACTGCGCTCGCCACGCATCCATGACAACGTTGTGGCGATGTCGTTTCTTCCCTGAGTGTCCATACCACTTATTTCACATCCTCAGTTTTGTGATCCCTGTTTTTCTCTTTCTTCAGCTTCTTGTACACATTTTTACTTTGCCTGGATTCCAGGCTGGCGATCCTTTTTGATACAAATTCCCACGAAATGTTTTCGGAGATGGTGTGTTTCCCGTCATGGCGTCCTTGGCGTCCCGCATTGCCATGACGACCATCACTGGTCGCAGGTACCATTATATTTATCTCAGCCTTATTCGCCCACACACGCCACACAAAGCTATGCATGTTTCACCACACGCCAACACACGTCCATATACGCACGCATGCAGTATCCACAGCCATTTTTATACGCCCGTACGGAACCATACATCCATACACACGCCCACATAAAGCCATACATACTTCAGCAGACGGCAACACAAGGAAATGCACGTCCACCCAAGTCCACACACCCACACGCACTCACAGGCATTCATACACGCATATACGTATCGATACATCCAAACACACGCCCACATAAAACCATACCTGCTTCCACACTCGCCTACGTAAGGAAATACACGCCCACACACACCCAATTTACACGTGCACGCAAACATTTGCACATTCCTGTACGTATACATATACCTACACACACGCCCACACATATGTAAACACGCACCCACACATCCATAAATGAAATAAGATTACATGACATCGAAACAAAAGCTTCAAGATGCTGCCGACACGGTTTTTCAGTCACCACTTTTTAAAGGCTGGCCTTATCCATTTCAGCCACTGACGACTAAAACCAATGATTAGCGGCAAAGATAATACATATAGCTTTGATTTCTTGGTCACTGATGAAACATAACAGCGCCAGATAGACGATTTCTGGAACGCCTAAATTTGCAGTGAAGCCAGCTTGGGCATCTATATAATTTGTGACAAAACATAGCCCAAAATATCAGAAACACCGTCCCATAAACACCCAGAAAACAGAACAACATGGCAAAAACACCCTCAGACAACAGCAACAACACCAATAACAACATCCCTATCCTTCCCAAAACACCTTGAAAATACACAAACGTCAGCAGGGTAGGTAGCGGTACACACACACACACACACACACACACACACACACACACTGGGTAGGTAGATGAGTGAGTGGGTATTTGGATGGGTGACTGGGTGAATTGGTGTGCGGATGCGTGTGGATGGGTGAGTGATTGGGTAGGTGGATGGGTAGGTTGGTAATTGGGATGTGGATGTGTTTGTGGGTGTGTAGGTGCATGGATAATTGGATAGGTTGTGTATGGGAGTTTGTGTGGATGGGTGAGTGGATGGGTAGGTGGATGGGTAAATGGGTAGTTTAATGGGTGGGTGAATGAGTGGAGGGTGTGGGTGATGTGACGTGTGGATGAGGTGAGGAAGGGTACACCAGCTCAGCGTAACACACAAAATTAGAAGTTGTTTCTCTCACCCCTTGCACCTCTTTCATAGCCCAGTTATAAACTGTAATCAGCGGATGTCCGCGCCTCGCAGCCATTCCAGTGAACACAAAAGAGCCGCGTCGGACAGCCTGCGCTTCATAATGAATGGCACCTCTTTATAGTTTCGTATAAAGGAGGCTAATTTCAATACATGACATCATTTGTTTTGTGCGTGTTGCTTCACCACAGACGACAGACAATACTTAGCTATTACGGGCGAATGGGCTGCTATAATACGCCGTCAGACAGTGGGAGGACTCAATACGAGGGGGACAGTGCAGCGGGGTTTTGTACCTCGACCATATATGAGTCGTTGCTTGTTATAAAGTTTTTTTTTTTTTTTTCCCTAGACGTGGATGGCGATTCTTGCCCAGCGGGTGGAGTTTGTTGTAGATGTTGTATTACTTCCTTCTATGTGGGTTTGTAAAAGAGATTGGTGATCTCATTAGTGTGACCTGGCATTGAATCTCTTGGGAGGTAGTTCAGGCGAGGTAGTCGAATTGCAGCAGCTGTGAGAAGCGGCCGAAAATTGTGGTCGTAACAGAAGAATTTTCCGTAGAGTATTTTTTTTTATTTTTTTTGGCAACTAGAAGTGAGTGAGTGAGTCGGTAGGGTTGGGTGGAGTGTCTCCCCGTTCTTCCCTCTCGCCTCTGGCGTGTGTCATCGCCTGAGACGTCGCTCTAAGCAGTGTTCTCACGTTCTAGTGGGTCACAGTCCACGCTTTACTAAAGGCAGACGTACAGACAAGCACATACTACCTGCAGGAGACGGGGGAAGGGGTTTACAGCTAGTGGACCAGTTGCTTCAAGGGTTATTTGAGTCACTTACTGCAGTACGCCCATGTCTATACATATAGCTTTCAGGGGTCTCCATTAATCTGCCTATGAGTGTACTTCCCTGCAAGGCACTCAGTATATATATATATATATATTTAGACGTGACTCCTCCCCTTTTCTGGAGGCGAGTACTTTGTGTAGCAGTGAGAGGTCCTCCACTCTCCTGGTGTTTATCGCTTATTGCAACTGTTCTTCCCGGGAACGTAGCTGGCAATTCTTTCCCAGCTGCTGGAAATAGTTGTTGTAATATATCCTTGTCTGTGGATGAGAGATGCAGACTGATGACCCTTATGTGTAACTGGTGCTATGACCGTTTCGTAAAGAGAGCAAGAATTTCAAATGAATCTTATAAACTATACTAAGCACTGCACCCAATCACTTAGGTGGTGACTACTGGGGAAGCTAGTCCATTTGAGGCAGCTATGGGAAGGGAGAAGGCGGTAATAAAACGCAGTCTTCTTATATAAGTATACTAAAGAAGATTTAGCATACAGAGCTGCACGACTCCCCGGTGGAGTGGCTGTTTTTGCTTTGGTAAGGTCAGACAGACGTGGTGAGTGCTCTCATCGTTCTGTCCCAACGTCGCTACCTCACGCATCTTTGCCATTTCTCCTCCAGCCTGACATCACGCCAAACCACAGCCCCGCCTCTGTAAACCATCGCTCCAGAAATACTGGAATACTAAGGAAAATAACATTAACGATATGTTACCTTCAGACAGTTAGTACGTAAATAGCTCGTTCACCAAACTAACATACGAACACACACACACACACACACACACACACACAGAGAGAGAGAGACACGAGAACCATTCATAGTTAAAACAGAACAAAGGGTAGCCGTAACAACACAAGAAGAAGAAGAAGAAGAAGAAGAAGAAGAAGAAGAAGAAGAAGAAGAAGAAGAAGAAGAAGAAGAAGAAGAAGAAAAAGAAGAAGTTATTTGTAACAGCATACGAGCAAACAGATGAGATAAAAGGGAATCACTAGATTAGTGACAAGGAACACACAAGACTTCATTTATCTTTTATTGAAGCTTACACCTTCATTCTAAAGGCAATAAAATGTTTCTTCTACTCCTCATGCACTAATCCGCCTGCTACCTGTAACAAGACATGGCACATGAGATTAAAGGGAATTACGAGTGACAGGGAAGACATAATTAAGGCTTTATTTATGACCTAATCCTTTTTTACTTTTATTGTAAAGGCAATAACGTGTTTCTTGTACATTTACCCTGTGTTGTCACTTTACAAAATGGAGCTTTAAGCCTGAAATGTAGCAATTGGGTCTGTTCATGAAAGAAGCTAGGTGTTACGGTGGGCATGAAAGCGTTACCGCCTTTATTTGTGCCTTATTATACATTTTCGCTATCTTTATCGTATTTGTAAAGGAAATAAAGTTTTCATTATACCCTAGACTTATTTTATTCCCCATTCACAATACTTAACGAAACACATATAGCAAAGAATTAAACTAAAACAATGCTAGCGAAAAATATACGAGACAAGTCAACAGATGCACGATAATTATTAGATAGTGTACGATATTTGAGATAAAGAAGCAATAATACCTAACTAAACACATAGGAAACAGTAGATAAAAATAACTAAATCAAGACTTGTGAAAATATACGAGAAAAAGGCTTAATTCAACAGATATACGATAGTTATCTAATAGAAGCGGAAATACGTAAGCAAACACATTCTCCAAAATAAAATTAATTAATCTATAACAATACTACTAGAAAAAAACAATAATATTTAACCATAAGACATGAGAAAAAAAACTGCCAAATCCTAAACATATTCCTTTAAAACCGCCTAATTTGCCAACAAATGCTAAAAACATAAAAACTCCACACTCGTCATTAATAGTCCAATTACTTAAATAGATAGTACAATAGTCTTGCTTCTCACCCCCCAGCCATGCCTACTGTCAATGAACACAACACCCTATCTTATGAGCTACTGTTGGCTTGTTGGCCAGAGTTCAGGCATTTGAACCCTTCGCCAACAAACCAAGACTGCCACGCGTCTTATTCTCACTTATAAGCCAATATTGCCGAAGTTTTAAGAGTAATTACGCATTTCAAGCTCGATTTCAAACATAAAATTTTAAGGGATTAAGCTTAAAATATTTACCTAATTTTCAAACAAATTAGTTCAATTCGTCTCAAGAAACATCAGCGAAAAACAAGCGGAAATAATTCATTTCAACACCATGAAAGTTAGGAATGGACACCATGGTATCTATGAATGGGAGAGTAACAGCCCCCCTATAATGTAGTAGCCGCCCCTCCCATTCCAGCCCTGTGTCCCTCCCCTCCCTAGCACGAGGAACACCCGCACTTATGGCCTGCTGTTGGTTGAATTTTGTGCTTAACTTGAATTTTTTTGTTTCGTGGCTTTGCGATGAAGGCAATTATTTTGTTCTTGTGGGTTTGTTTTTCATTTATCTCTTATTCCTCGTGTTGGTATGAGTCGTTTGTGAGTTGATGTTTGTTATTCCACGCATTCTAGATATGTTCAGGCTTTTTGATGAGTTCCTCGCCAGCCAGGCTGAGCAGCAGTGATAATAATGAATGTTCCTTCTTCCCGGGTGACTTTTTTTTTTCTATCCTTGTATGAAGTTATTCATTATTTCCTGTGTGTTATTCATGTATTCATCTTATTCTATACGTGCACCCTGTTATTCTGTTTATCTGTTTTGTTGTTTATTTCCCTTGTATGAAGTCATTCGTTATTCCCTGTGTGATATTCATGTATTTATCTTGTTTAATACACATATTATTCTGTTACATCTCCTCAATACTTCGTCTGTTACGTTTATTTACTTATTCATCTCTATATATTTTTTTTCTTCTTCTTCTCATCCTTTTTCTTCAAATTCCGTGGATCTCTTTATATTTATTGCTTGCTGTGTGTCTCCCTCAGTTTATTAAAGATTCTTTAAATATAACTATGCATTTTTTTTTTTCCTGTTTTGTGTTTTTATATTTGTTCGTTTATTTATGACAAAGTAAAAATGAAAATTTTAGTTTTGTTCCTATTTTTTTCTAATTAATTAATTTATTTATTTTTGTTTTAATTTATATTTCCAGTCTTTTAACACACTTTTCCAAAATCTTGGACTCTTCTTCTGTCACCTCACCGACTCTGTACATCTTGTGGAATAATTTTAAAATCAGTCACATTTTGATGGCGCTGTCTTAGAAGGAATCAGGTAAAATAAATACTTGCGAATTACAAGCAATCTTAGTCATTTATTGAGCGTAAATACAAAAAAAAACAAAAAAAAAAAAACATGGTCTTTTATGCCACGAATACAAAACAATTCCGAGTCTTAATAATGATGATGCCTGTGGGAGCCGGCAAGAGGGGCTGAGTGGCTCGTTCCTGCGCCGGTCAGGCGGCAGAGAGGAGAGCGGTGGGCGTGGGCGTGCGTACCAGACTCGTCTCCTTACGCGGCAGTCACGTGGAATCTGTGTTCACAATGAAAGAGCTTATATTTCACCAGCAAGTTACTTATCAGCTGTATGAATCACTAGTTATGTTTTAACACTTCAGACAACAAAATGCGTGGCATCGCTAAACAAGTGTGTGATCCTCAGAGGTGTGACAAACATGAGGAGAGCAAGTCACTCACACACACACACACACACACACACACACACACACACACACACACACACACACACACATCAGACAAGCATACGCATCTCTGCTCCAGCTACTTTCCCCAACAGCAATTCCAAACAGTGTCTTCATGTCACGTGAGGCTACGTGACACCTTGAGGCTGGATAGGTGGCTGGCTGGGTTGATGGCTGGCTGGTTGGCTCGAGGCTGGCTGGCTGGCTGGCTGACTGGATAGAGGCTGGCTGGCTGGCTGAGTGGCTGGAGGCTGAATGGCTGGAGGCTGGTTTATATCCATCCTGGTGATAAACAATTTCACCACAGTAAATAAGTGAAAATAAAGATTCCCTTATCAATTCTTTATTATTGATATAACAAATCTTATAAAATTTTAACAATAAAGCGAAAAACATAGACTTCCTGAAATCTCTGCTGCAGAAACACAAGCCTGGTAAGTACAGCAAGATACTTCACCTGATTACACGTGAAGGCAATGCAAACACGTACTGCAAGATTCAATAAAGCAATAAAGCAATAAAGCAATAAAATAAAATAAAAGGCTGGTACACACCGGGACTCTCTCACTATCTGGCCACAAGGAAATGTTTGCAATGAGCCACAGAAGCGCTTACAGGAAAAACAAATTACTCGTATATTGAAACGAACCCTCACAGCAGGCATGGGGCGCCTCACACGCTGCGAGATGGGAAACACGAGCGTCGAGGAGGACTTCACCCGGGCAGCTGATCACGGCTGCTGCGGCGCTGCTTCATCCAGTCACTCTCAGAACAATCACACAGAGCAGAGAGAGGAAAACACTCCTTTCCGTGTGTCCATGTATCACACAGCAGTACACAAGTTCCCGTGCAATACACTCACTACACACAGAGGCAGGCACAGAGGCGACAGGCACTCGCACCTCGAACTTTACTCCCAAGTAACCAACTCAATTTCTCCTTCACACACTCATAGAACTACAATCAGACGGTACCGTACAACAATTACTGTATTATTCAACACACACGCACACACACACACACACTGTACATTGTCAGTTTGTTAACTGCCTAAATTATAATCCGTTTATTATTATTATTATTATTATTATTATTATTATTATTATTATTATTATTATTATTATTATTATTATTACACTCACACGGGCTTCCTCATGACCCCAGGGCTTCAGAGATGTGTAAAATGTTATGAAAATAAAGATAAAATTTCTGAGAGAAACAGGCAGTGCCAAACGACTGCATATTACGTATAGCATGTAACAGTGGAATAGTTCAGTAGTGGAGAGTAGCAGAGAGTAGCAGGCACAGAAGCAGAGATGGCTTGACCAGAGAGGGGCTGAGATGGACGGAATAACTTGAAAGTAAGTGGCGCTTGAAAGCGTAATGCAGTCTATAAATGAATGATGTTATTAAAGGAGGAGTAGGATGTTTAACTGATGTTTTATGTTTGGTATGATAGGTTTGTATGGTGTACGAAGATTTACTTCGTTATGGAGAGTGTTTATAGTAACTGATGTGTTCCTGATGTCACGTGTGTTTTTATAACTGAACATTAATGGCGCCGATTGAATAGTTGTTGTGAAGATGCATTTGATATGGTCTGTGTTTTGCACGGTGATTGCCTTGATCAATGAATGTGTTCAACAAACAAAGTGACACCTAAAAACTTTAGATTACTTGAAAATTAATGCGAATGACAAATTTTGACTTGTAAGAAATGTAAATGATTATTAGTGATCAATTGAAATATGAAAATGTTTTTGAGTTTTCCAGTAGCCTTTATAAAGCAATTCCTCGCAATATCTCGGACCACGACAGTTGGATGGGCGAGTGGATGTATGCATGGCTGGATGGATAGATGAATGGATAGATGGATAGACGAGTGGATGGATGGATGAACAGATAGATGGATGTGATGATAGATGAGTGGATGGATGGATGAGTGGATAGATGGATGGATGAGAAGGTGGATGGATGGAACAGTGAACAGATCGATGGATGTATAAATGAATGAATGAGCGGATGGATAGATGGATAGACGGTTGGATGGGTGGATAGGTGGGGATGAGTGGTTATATGAATGAAAGGCTGGCTGGATGGACGAGTGGATGAAGATGTGGATGGATGTATGGACTGATGAATTGATGTAATGGTGGATGAATGAGAGGATACACGGATGGATGTATGATTGGATGGATAGGTAGAAGAATGGATGACTCCATTAGTGGGTGAATGGATGAAGGACACGTAGATGGATGAATGGATAGATGGAAGGATGGATGGGTGGATAAAATGAGAGATGAATGAGTGGATAAATGGATGAATGGGTGAGTAGATTGATGGACGGATGGATATATGGATAAGTGGAGGAGTAGATGGATGAGTGGATGGATGTAGGAGTGGATGAATAAGAGGAAGATTGAATACATGAATGGACGGAAGGATGGATGGGTAGAGAGGCGGATAGTTGGAGGGAGGAGTGAAAACATGGTAGGATGGATGGATGTAATGATGCATGGATGAGATGATGGATTAATGGCTGGCTGGATGAGTGGGTAGGTGGATGGATATATAGGGTGAATAGAAGGATTGATGGATGGATAGAAGAATGAGTGGATATATATATATATATATATATATATATATATATATATATATATATATATATATATATATATATATATATATATATATATATAGAGAGAGAGAGAGAGAGAGAGAGAGAGAGAGAGAGAGAGAGAGAGAGAGAGAGAGAGAGAGAGAGAGAGAGAGAGAGAGAGAGAGAGAGAGAGAGAGAGAGAGAGAGAGAGAGAGAGAGAGAGAGAGAGAGAGAGAGAGAGAGACAGTCTTATGCAACGAAGACGCAGGAGGACAGCGAGCATGCAGTTAGCAAGATCAGTAGAGCAGTTAACATGAAAATAGCGGTAGAAGACAGCAAGAGATGTAACACTGTGGCGATGAGAGAGAGAGACAGAGGCTGAAGACAGTCAGTTAGAGGAAAGGAGTTGATAGGACGAAAAGCTTTTGATTCCACCCTGTCTAGAAGAGCGGTATTAGTGGAACCCCCCAGACATGTGAAGCATACTCCATACATGGACATACATACATGGATAAGGCCTTTGTACAGAGTTTTTAGCTGAGGGGAGTGATAAAAGCTGGCAGAGATGTCTCAGAACACCCAAGTTCACAGAAGCTCTTTTACCTAGAGATGAGATGTGAAATTTTCAGTTAAGATTATAAGTAAAGGACACACTGAGGGTCTTCAGTGTAGAAGAGGGGAACAGGTGAGTGTCACTGAAGAAGAGGGGATAGTTGTCTGGAAGTTTGAGTCGAGTTGATAGATGGAGAAATTGAGTTTTTGAGGATACCAAGTTTGCTTTGCCCCAATCAGAAATTTTAGAAAGATCAGAAGTCAAGCGTTCTGTGGCTTCCCTGCGTGAAATGTTTACTTCCTGAAATGTTCGACATCTATGAAAAGACGTGGAAAAGTGCAGGGTGGAATCATCAGCGTAGGAGTGGACAGGTTCAGAAGGTAATTGATGAATAATTAGAAGAGAGTGGGTGACAGGACAGAACCCTGAAAAACACCACTGTTAATAGATTTAGGAGAAAAACAGTAACCGTCTACCACAGCGGCAATAGAACGGACAGAAAGTAAAATTAAGATGAAATTACAGAGAAAATGATAGAAGTCGTAGGAGGGTAGTTTTGGAAATGAAAGCTTTATGCCAGACTCTATCTAAAGCTTTTGATATATCCAAGACAGCAAAACAGCAAAAGTTTCACCAAAATCTCTAAAAGAGAATGATGAAGATTCAATAAGGAAAGCCAGAAGATCACTAGTAGAACGGCCATGACGAAACCCATACGGGCGATTAGATAGAAGATTGTGAAGTGATAGATGTTTAAGAATCTTCCCATTGAGGTTAGATTAAAAAAAAAAATTACATAAGCAGGAAATTTAAGGGATTAGAAAGGTCACCATTTTAAGCAACAGGCTAAATATAGGCAAACTTCAAGCAAGAAAGAAAGGTAGATGTTGACAGACTTGAGTTTGACTAGGCAATGCGCAAGAACAGAGGCACACTTTCGAAGAACAATATAGAGGACCCCATCAGGTCCATAAGCCTTCCGAGGGTTTAGGCCAGCGAGGGCATGGAGAACATCATTGTGAAGAATTTTAATAGGTATTGTGAAGTCGTCAGAGGGTGGAGGAGAGGGAGTAACAACCACTAAATCATCCAAGGTAGAGTTTTTAGGAAAGGTTTGAGTGAAGAGTTCAGCTTTAGAGATAGATGTGATAGCAGTGGTGCCATCTGAATGAAATAAAGGAGGACAAAAAGAAGAAGCAAAGTTATTGGAGATATATTTGGCTAGATGCCAGAAGTCACGAGAAAAGTTAGATCTTGAAAGATTTTGACACTTTCTGTTAGTGAAGGAGTTTTTGGCTAGTTACAGAACAGACTTGGTATGGCTCCATAAACATAAGGTGCATGAGATTCTGGTGATGGAAGGCTTAAGTACCTTTTGTGAACCACCTTTCCATCATGTATAGCACGAGAACAATCTGTATTAAATCAAGGTTTGGAAGGTTTAGGTAAAAAAAAAAGACTGAAGAATATATATATATATATATATATATATATATATATATATATATATATATATATATATATATATATATATATATATATATATATATATAGGGTAAAAATCAGTTAAGTTATACATTCTGCGTCTGTGTTGGCCGCAAATCATCGTCATACAAGTTCTCACTCCCACACATTTCATGATTATTTGACTGCTTAAACCGTCCTGCTCTAATTAAAAAAAAAAAAAAGTAATATGTTCAAAGGATTATATTGCTTATGAGATAAATAAATTATGGCCTCTTATTATGGTCATCAGTTACGTACTTGTTTCACCAGCGGCGTACATTGGTGAAGCAGGGAAACACACATGGCAAAAAAAAAAAAATCTACAGCATGTCATAGGTGCTGCCATTGTAACTGGTATAAAAGAAAAAAGAAAGAAAGAAAGGAATATTGTTGACTTCTAGACGGTAGACCAAATTTAGCAGGCGACTCAACAACAAGTAATTATAACATCCATTGCAACAAATCATTACAACTCTCATGTCACATTTGCCACATCCTATACTTGCAGTATTCTAAATTCTACAAGTTACTTATAGATTCAGCTGGGACAGGGAACGCAGGTGCTAGAGATTTGTACAGAAGATGGTGAGGATAAGATTGAGTTGTAAACACTTAATTCTACAAATGGCAGAGTCTGTTTGATACGAGAAAATTTAGTTGTTAAGAGACGTAATGGAAAGGATTTATTAAGCAGAAATTTAGAGAGAGAAGCAAGTGTGGGAAAACGATAACTTTAATGGAGGAAACATACGAGCCGAAAAATTAACAATATATAGGTAGTAGCTTTGATACAGAAGCGAGTGACACAAATAATGTTGAAAAATTCTGAAGGGTGATGTATGTTTGTATGATCATCATAAAAAAAAAAAATTAAATAAATAAATAAAATAAATGAAAATAAATGAAAATGGTAAAAAAAAGAGCTGTCTTCACTGCTTATGTGAGTACTTGATATGAACAAATTAAAGGTATATGAAAATTACCGTGGAACCGTATGTGTGATTTCCAGGCCTAAATAAGCCATAACTAAACTGAGTTGATAAGGCGACTGGAAACAAAAGGATATGTTAGGGGTGAAGACAGAGGAAATTTTTCAGTGAAGCATTAACAAAACTCTCAGCTATGTGTTAAGAAACATAAAGGGAAGAATTATGATACTGAGGTCCCTGTAAAGTACTGGGAGAGGTCATCGAATCAGGTAACATGGTTGGAACGGTGGTAGCTCATGCAACAGAAGGACTGTTGGTTAGACTCTGACTCAAGGGACTCTCTCAGTGACGAAATGCGAGTCTGATAAGCAGATAGATCAGGTTATCACTGCAGCTTCTGCCGGTGCTATGAGATCAATTACAATTACATCAATTATTTCTAGATAAACTGAGTAAAGAGAAGAATTTAAACATATGATAACAAAAAAAAAATAGTATGGAAAGGTAAATACATGTTAATCATACGGAATCATGACTGTATATTCACAAAAAGTAGTTAACAACAAGTGTCTGTATTAAAAGACGATAGCATGCTGATCTGCCTTCTTGCAAAGTAGAATGATACGTGGTAAAAAATATTAAATGATATCGCAAGGAGAGGAGTAGATTTTCAAAATAATAAAGAGATAAGGTTGAAGAAGTCTTAAAAGGTAACGTAAGTCTGAGTTCGCAGTGTGAAAATTAGCCGCCAGTAAATGGCGAGAATTGTTTATGTTAGAATAGTTAAGAGTGGGGCGCTGGAACAACTGTTTTGCAACTCCTGTAGCTCACACTCCAAATACAATGCAAATTCGGCGATAATGACTTGAGGAGGATTACGAAGATTATGGAAGGGCATCTTGATAAATTAAGACATTGGTCAGAGTCGTATATCACGTACTATTATAATGATGCTTTACAAAATTCGTGCTGTTTCATAAATTGGAATCAGAATAAGAGATAATGCAAGTGCATAGTACTGAAATAGACAAGTGCACCACTGAGAAAGCCCTCTCCTTCCCTGCTATTAATAACGATTTCAATAAACAGAATTACGTGTTGGGTAACAAGTTGTTTTCAAGAAACCAGAGCCTCCTGTAGTGGGTACTGTCTACAGCTAGACGCACAGTGTAGTATACCAAATGACACTGATGGCACAAGCTGACATCAAGGTGAAGTACATTCCAGAAAAAATAAACAAAAAAACATGATATTATAGCAAGGTTATCATGTGTGGATGACCTTAAATAATGGAATATGATGGAGAAATTTTTCATATAATTGAAAGAAAGTATACACTGATGCATGATATATATATATATATATATATATATATATATATATATATATATATATATATATATATATATATATATATATATATATATATATATATATATATATATATATATATATATATATATATATATATATATATATATATATATATATATATATTTGCATGAAGAAATGTTGATAATTATGAGTATTGTATGTTGAAATATAGAGTGAAACATGATGAAATAATGAAATTAGTATATTGGTAATCGTGATTATATTGAAATAATGAAGAAAGAGCAAAGTGAGTATATCAGTAACTGTGAACATATTGAAATAGTGGAGAAAGACTAAAATATTGGTAATTGTGAGTATACAGAAATAGTGAAGAAAAAGTAAAATGAGTATCATGGTAATCGCGAGTACGTTGAAATCTGAACTGAAGCATGCAGGAAGTGTTGAAGGGAGTATATTGGTAATTATGTGTATAGTGAAATATCGGTCAATGCATGTAGATATGGTGAAATGAGTGGACTAGGAAATGTTGAAGTGAGAGTATTAAAAAAGAAATATATAAATGGTTAGCTGAAAAAAAAGCCAAATGATGGAGATGTGAAATGTAAACTGAAGAGAAAAAAAAATGTTGAAAACAAAATGTATATATACTTTTGACGAATAACATTTTGAAACAAATTAAATTATTATGCATAGAGAATTGTGTAAGACATATTGATGAAGATATATTGAAATTTCTATTAAGAATAATCGATATATAATCGATATGTAGAGCTAAAGTTGATAAAGTTATGAGGTGAGGATAAGGAATATAAAATATTGAAGAGGAGAATTATGGCTATCAAATATGAGATACCTAAAAAAAAAAAAAAAAAAAAAACACATATGTGGCTTACTGAAGTGATTGACTTGATGGTGACTATGCACAAGCTGAGTTAGATAGAGTTAAATGTTGCAAAATATAACTGCATTATATAGTTCTCGGAAACTGACGCATCAGATTATGGTAAATGACCCTTGTATACGTCCAGCTTGTGCCTAGCGAATTTGCACACTTCCTTCTGGCCTAGGGGCATGGCAGTGTAGAAGTTACTCCATCTAGGTGTATTTTTTTGTTCAGAGAGAAAAGGAGAAACGTAGAAGTATTTGTTTATTTTTTTTTTATTTTATGTTATTTTATTTTATTTATTTATTTATTTTCTTTTTTTTTTTTTTTTTGGAAATCCTGTCATGGATTAGTCGATTCAGAAGAATGGGGGACGCCCCAGATGC
>NC_087198.1:2244132-2254132 GCF_035594125.1 Scylla paramamosain
GCCGCACCAACACGCACTTGTGTCTGCTCAAACCAATAGGGGGCAGGTATACAGGGGACCTATAGTACCCTAGACACCCCCCTCAACTTTTTTTTCATTAACTTCTGCAACATTCGCGGTCTAAGATCTAATTTTCAATCTGTAGAAGACCACCTCTCCTCTTCTAAACCTCATCTTCTTTTCCTCACTGAAACTCAGGTGTCTGAGGCAACTGACAGTAGCCCCTTTTCTGTTCCCTCCTAATTTCTCTATCCTCATTTTCGATCCAAAGCTGGATGCTGCGTTTATATGCGCAATGACTTAACCTGCTCTCGTGCCCACGCTCTTGAATCTTCTGAGTTTTCCACCATCTGGCTACGACTACAGAGTCATTCTCATACTAAATTTATCTGTGCTGTATACCTCTCTCCTAACTCCTCTGATTATAAGAAATTCTTTGACTACTTAACTTCCAAAGTGGAGCACATTCTGACCCTCTTCCCTTTTGCAGAGATCTCCATTCTTGGAGACTTCAGTGTTCACCACCAGCTTTGGCTTTCCTCTCCCTTCACTGACCATCCTGGTGAACTAGCCTACAACTTTGCTATCCTACATAACCTAGAGCAATTGGTGCAACACCCTACTCGCATTCCTGACCGTCTTGGAGATACGCCCAACATTCTTGACCTTTTCCTGACCTCTAATCCTTCTGCTTATGCTGTCACCCTTTCTTCTCCGTTGGGATCCTCCGATCACAATCTCATATCTTTTTCTTATTTTATCACTACAATCCCTCCTCAGGATCCCCCTAAGCGAAGGTGCCTCTGGCGTTTTGCCTCTGCTAGTTGGGGGGACCTGAGGAGATATTTTGCTGATTTTCCTTGGAATGACTACTGCTTCCGTGTCAGAGACCCGTCTTTATGTGTTGAGCGCATAACAGAGGTGATAGTGTCTGGCATGGAGGCGTACATTCCTCACTCTTTTTCTCGTCCTAAACCTTCTAAACCTTGGTTTAACACAGCTTGTTCTCGTGCTATACATGATAGAGAGGTGGCCCACAAAAGGTACTTAAGCCTTCCATCACCAGAATCTCATGCACTTTATATTTCTGCCCGGAACCATGCCAAGTCTGTTCTCCAACTAGCCAAAAACTCCTTCATTAACAGAAAATGTCAAAACCTTTCAAGATCTAACTCCCCTCGTGATTTCTGGCATCTAGCCAAAAATATCTCCAATAACTTTGCTTCTTCTTCTTTCCCTCCTCTACTTCAACCAGATGGCACCACTGCTATCACATCTATTTCTAAAGCTGAACTCTTTGCTCAAACCTTTGCTAAAAACTCTACCTTGGACGATTCTGGGCTTGTTCCTCCCTCTCCTCCACCCTCTGACTACTTCATGCCACGTATTAAAATTCTTCGCAATGATGTTTTCCATGCCCTCGCTGGCCTAAACCCTCGGAAGGCTTATGGACCTGATGGGGTCCCTCCTATTGTTCTCCGAAACTGTGCCTCCGTGCTTGCACCTTGCCTAGTCAAACTCTTTCAGCTCTGTCTGTCAACATCTACCTTTCCTTCTTGCTGGAAGTTTGCCTACATTCAACCTGTTCCTAAAAAGGGTGACCGCTCTAATCCCTCAAACTACCGTCCTATTGCTTTAATTTCCTGCTTATCTAAAGTTTTTGAATCTATCCTCAACAGGAAGATTCTTAAACATCTATCACTTGACAACCTTCTATCTGATCGCCAGTATGGGTTCCGTCAAGGCCACTCTACTGGTGATCTTCTGGCTTTCCTTACTGAGTCTTGGTCATCCTCTTTTAGAGACTTTGGTGAAACTTTTGCTGTTGCCTTGGACATATCAAAAGCCTTTGATAGAGTCTGGCACAAAGCTTTGATTTCCAAACTACCCTCCTACGGTTTCTATCCTTCTCTCTGTAACTTCATCTCAAGTTTCCTTTCTGACCGTTCTATTGCTGCTGTGGTAGACGGTCACTGAACTCCTAAATCTATTAACAGTGGTGTTCCTCAGGGTTCTGTCCTGTCACCCATTCTCTTCTTATTATTCATTAATGATCTTCTAAACCAAACTTCTTGTCCTATCCACTCCTATGCTGATGATACCACCCTGCACTTTTCCACGTCTTTTCATAGACGTCCAACCCTTTAGGAGGTAAACACATCACGCAGGGAAGCCACAGAACGCCTGACTTCTGATCTTTCTAAAATTTCTGATAGGGGCAGAGCAAACTTGGTATTGTTCAATGCCTCAAAAACTCAATTCCTCCATCTATTAACTCGACACAATCTTCCAGACAACTATCCCCTCTTCTTCAATGACACTCAACTGTCCCCCTCTTCTACACTGAACATCCTCGGTCTGTCCTTTACTTATAATCTGAACTGGAAACTTCACATCTCATCTCTAGCTAAAACAGCTTCTATGAAGTTAGGTGTTCTGAGACGTCTCCGCCAGTTTTTCTCACCCCCCCAGCTGCTAACTCTGTACAAGGGCCTTATCCGTCCATGTATGGAGTATGCTTCACATGTCTGGGGGGGTTCCACTCATACTGCTCTTCTAGACAGGGTGGAATCAAAAGCTTTTCGTCTCATCAACTCCTCTCCTCTAACTGACTGTCTTCAGCCCCTCTCTCACCGCCGCAATGTTGCATATCTAGCTGTCTTCTACCGCTATTTTCATGCCAACTGCTCTTCTGATCTTGCTAACTGCATGCCTCCCCTCCTTCCGCGGCCTCGCTGCACAAGACTTTCATCTTTCTCTCACCCCTATTCTGTCCACCTCTCTAACGCAAGAGTTAACCAGTATTCTCAATCATTCATCCCTTTCTCTGGTAAACTCTGGAACTCCCTGCCTTCTTCTGTATTTCCACTTTCCTATGACTTGAATTTTTTAAAGAGGGAGGTTTCAAGACACTTATCCACCAATTTTTGACCACTGCTTTGACCCTTTTATGGGACTGGCATTTCAGTGGGCATTTTTTTTATTAGATTTTTGTTGCCCTTGGCCAGTATCCTTCCTACATAAAAAAAAAAAAAATGCATGTCTGTCAGCACAAGATCTCACACGGAATTTTCATGAGTGGGCTGTGTCACCAAGTTTTTCAGACTCAGTTGATTACATATCTGATCTTTATTAAGCCCATTAAAATCACCACAGATTTTCACTTTACAAATATTATGCCTCCGTCTGAACATATCCACACTCGTTATTATGTGTTCAGTGAGATCACTATGTGTATTAGCGTCAGAATCTGGGGGATAGTACAGCACACACAATATTATTTGGGACACTTGTTTTACATTTTTCAGGTGTACCCAGAGACACTCAAGGTGTGGAGGGACAGTGATTTGTGCTCTCACTGCTTGTAAATGTTTTCGCGCGTACAAACAAACTCCTCCGCCATGGGTGTCACGGTTTTTGTGGAACAAGTCATAGCCATTAATTTCATACTGGTGAGCCGGTTTATTCACTGAGAACCATGTTTCACTTATTGCAATAATGTCTGGGTCCTCTTGTTTCACAACAACACTTAATTCGTCAAACTTGTTGGTTAGGCTGGTGGGGTTGGTGAGTAGCAGTGATGGCAGGGGAACGGTAGACCGAAGCTCCCGAGGGATGGGGGTGAGGTGGCGGTGCTTTGTCAGGCCCAGCCTGGGAGCCGAGGTGCTCGGTAGGGTCACTGTGAGGATGGGTCGTTGCATGTGTGTCCCGGCACGCCTTGAACGGGCTTTGTATAGGGACAGTTGTTTCAGGGTCACGATCGTTGGTGTGCTGGGATAACTAAAGTTTTTACGTCTATCAACCAGGTCACTGCGATCGTACACTAGTCAGGCCATTCTTCATTATAAGACACTAAATATCACAATGTCCTTCCACTTCTAGTCTTTTACAACAGTGTCGACGATGTCCTTATGTACTCCTATGGACAATTCCAAAGCACAAATGGTCCTAGTAATGTAGAAATCACGGATATTGGTGGAGCTCCGTGATCCGTGGCAGCAGCTGTACAGCGCCCAGTGTGTGTGTGTGTGTTTGTGTGTAAGTGTGTGTGTGTGTGTGTGTGTGAGTGTGTGTGTGCCTGTGTGTGTGTTTGTGTGTGTATGTGTGTGTGCCTGTGTGTGTGTGTGTGTGTGTGTGTAATTATAAAAATAATAATAATAAACGGTTTATTATTTAGGCAGTTGACAAACTGAAAATGTACATAGGGGATGGGGAAAAACTTAACATTAATCCTAAAGGTAAGTCTAATCTAGGAGGGAAATACTATTGATTGATGGCTCGCACCATGGTGGGAATCGCACTGAGTCTGTACCGGTCCGTGCGCGGCGCCTTCAGGGGCGTTATTCTGTTGTGGTGTCTGGTGGCACGGACCGGGCGAGGCGCGTCGGGCGGCAGCATGTTTCTGAGACGCGGATGATGCAGTAGTCCCCTCCCAAACTTCTCCAGAGCCTCTCGGTGCCTGGTGGATATTCTGGACAGACTCAGGGTGGTCAGGGCTTCTTCATAGGTGGTGTATGCAGGGCCAAGGATGACCCTGCACGCCCTTTTCTGCACACTCTCTAGCTGTATCTGTTGAGTGTGTGTGAGGGAGGAGGACCACGCTGGGGAGGCGTACATGAGTTTGGGGAGGATGAAGGTAAGGTACACCCCCCTTAACTCATCTGTCGGCGTCCCCAGCGACCTGAGTCTGCGCAGCATGTACAGCCTGTAGGTAGCTGATCTCACGGTGTTGGCGACATGCTGCTTCCAGGTCAGCTGGTCGTCCACCGTGACTCCGAGAAGCTTGGCACATTGGACCACCTGGAAGGGGTGAGGGCCCACTGTGAGCCGGGGAGGGGGCACTGGTACAGAGGAGGTACAGAAATGCATCACCACAGTTTTGCTGTGGTTGATGGTCATCCTGCTCTCCTCTGTCCACGTCTGCAGTCGCTCCAGAATTGCTTGCAGTGGCGAGTAGTCCGGGTTCTTGGTGGAAACTGGGACGCCCACGGTGCAGTCGTCCACATACTTCCAGCGATGGGGGGTGTCGGTGAGGGCGTCGTTGATGAGGAGGAGGAAGCATGGAGGACCCATCTTGGTCCCCTGGGGGACTCCACATGTCAGCTGTTGGAAATTAGAGACAGAGCCCTGATAGCGAACGGCCTGACGTCTCCCTGTGAGGAAGTCGGCTAGCCACGCTATCAGATTAGGAGGGAGACCCAGACTCACTGCCTTGCTGATGACAACAGTGTGATCAACAAGATCAAAGGCTTTTTTGAAGTCCACAAAAGCAACAGCTAGAGAGGTGTTTCGCTTGTCCAGGTGGCTGTGGATGAATTCAAGGAAGCTGGTCAGGTAATGTGAGGTGGAGGTGGCTTTAATATTTCCGAATTGTCTGATATCCACGTTGTTACAAATTTTAGTGTAAGCCCAGTCATATACAAAATCTTCACAAATAAGGCTAGGGATGGGGGTGATAGAGACTGGCCTGAGGTCATTGAGTGACTGAGGACTGGAAGTTTTGGGGATGGGAGTGACGCAAGATGTCTTCCAGTCCGCGGGGCAAGAGTGTTGGGAGAGTGAGGCGTTTATTATGGAGCATAGCGGTGTTGCTAGCTCTACAGCAAATTCCTTGTAAATTTTTATAGGAAGGTCAGTGGGTGTGGTGGATCTGGGTTTAAATTTAAGTATTCTCTTAAAAACATCCATCGCCTGGACAGTGTGTGGAGGGGAGGGAGCGGGAAGATAGGCAGGAAGCGGAGTGGTGTGGAGGGGAGGAAAGGTTTGACAGATAGCAGCAAAGTGATCGTTCATCTCCTGAGCCGCGAGATTAGCAGGAAGGTGTGAGGTGCAAGGAAGAGATGAAGTGTGCTTTTGTAAGCCACACAAAGCTTTGATCTTAGCGTACCACTGTCTGTTGTTGGTCAGCTTGAGGTGGTGTATCTTGTCTGGGTAATAGCTTGCCTTTGCATTCTTAATCTCCCTGATTACTCTGTTTCTTAGTTTCCTGCAAAGGACCGGGCAGGAGTGGAACGCCCAGGTCCGCTGACGCATGAGTCTTTTAATGCGGGGCGTCATCCAGGGAGCATCAGACGGGTGCGTTGTGACGCTCTTGGCTGGGAAGTAGTGGTGGAAGGCTGCTGTGGTAGTGGCGACGTAATTTTGCCATTTTACGTGGACGTCCTCCTCATCCAGCACCTCGGTCCACGGGTGTTGTGTCACCCACTGCCCAAACTCCCTCATGGCTGAGTCATGCATGGGGCGGTGGGTCCTGGTGACAGCTGACCGGGGGGTCGAGGTGGTGGGTGTGGGTGTCCACAGTATGGAGAGGTGGGTGCTCCGTCCCATGGGAGGCAGCGGCTTGGGTGGCGAGTACTGCTGGCCCAGGTCTGTGAGTATAAGGTCGAGGATGGCTTGCTGGTGGGTGGGGAAGTCCACGACCTGGGTGAGGTGTAGCTGGTGTAGAATATCGTTGATATCTAATCTGTTAAAGTCCCCACAGATGACCAGCTTGGCGGCAGGATACCTCACCCTCAGGGCATCAGCAGTGTTGATGATGTGAGCGGTGAGCAACTGTGCAGTGGCGGCTCGTGGGGGGTGGTAGACGACGCAGACTATGATGGAGGCCGTGTTGCTGGGATGGGAGGGGGGCGTGACTCTCACCCACAGGGCCTCCACACCGGCAGGAATATCGACAGGGAGGTGTGAGGGGCTGAGGGCAGAGCGGCAGAAAACGGCCACTCCCCCCCCCCTGCGCCCTGACCTGAGGTGATGGTAGAGCCGGTAGTCCTGCATCGTGCACACCTCAGGAACAATCTGCCACGCCTCAGTAACCGCCACAATGTCCGCACAAGTAGATCTCACCGTCACAATCAATTCGTCCATCTTGTTGGCCAGAGACGTTGCATTAAATAAGAGGAGTGAGGGAAGACTATACCACGTTCTCGGCACCTCAAAGTGTTTGTATTCCCTCTTCTCCACCCTGCGGTCGTCTCTGGCACTGGAGGTCACTACCTTGATGGGACGCACCACACTTTTGCCTCCTCTCGATCCTCGGTTTCGAAATAGTTTTAAGGACTTAAGGCACTGTATCACGTTGGGTGGCGGGTACCCAGATCCTCGTCTACGACGCAGGAGGTAGTTGCGTTCGTACGTTTGCACTGAAGCACTCATTTTTCTTTATGTATCACACGCATTCGCTACAAGTGTTCACAAAAACAACAATCCCACCAGGTCGAGCCTCAAACTAAACGCTAAAAGTTGAAAACAGAAAAGTAAAAAAACAAAACAAACTGAGGTCACTATCACTAGGGGGCGGGGAAGGCCAACAAGCTGGCCGAGGCTGCTCGAGAGCGCCAAGGTCACACGTCCTGCCCGTGTGAGGTCAAGACGGTGTGTGTGTGTGTGTGTGTGTGTGTGTGTGTGTGTGTGTGTGTGTGTGTGTGTGTGTGTGTGTGTGTGTGTGTGTGTGTGTGTGTGTGTGTGTGTGTGTGTGTGTGTGTGTGTGTGTGTGTGTGTGTGTGTGTCTTTGTTTGTCTCTGTGTGTGTGTGTGTGTGTGTGTGTGTGTGTGTGTGTGTGTGTGTGTGTGTGTGTGTGTGTGTGTGTGTGTATGCGTATGTGTGTGTGTGTGTGTGTGTGTGTGTGTGTGTGTGTTGTGTGTGTGTTCAGTGTGTGTTGTGTGTGCGTGTGTGCGTATGTGTACTGTGTGTGTGTGTGTGTGTGTGTGTGTGTGTGTGTGTGTGTGTGTGTGTGTGTGTGTGGTGTGTGTTGTGTGTGTGTGTTATGTGTATGTATTGTGTGTGTGTGTGTGTGTGTGTGTGTGTGTGTGTGTGTGTGTGTGTGTGTGTGTGTGTGTGTGGTTATGTGTGCTGTGTGTGTGTGTGTGTGTGTGTGTGTGTGTGTGTGTGTGTGTGTGTGTTTGTATGTCTGTGTGTGTGTGTGTGTGTGTGTGTGTGTGTGTCTGTGTGTGTGTGTGTGTGTGTGTGTGTGTGTGTGTGTGTGTGTGTGTGTGTGTGTGTGTGTGTGTGTGTGTGTGTGTGTGTGTGTGTGTGTGTGTATGTGTGTGTGTGTGTGATGTGTGCTGTGTGTGTGTGTTGTGTGTGTATTGTTTGTGTGTGTGTGTGTGGTTATGTCTGCTGTGCTGAGATGGAGTCTCTCCCGGTGTGTTAAAACTACTTACAGGGCAATGGTTGCTGATAATTACTACATTATTATATACTATATTCGCGTCAGCTTCATATCCTAGTCTATGGTCTACGGCTAAACTGTTCATGTTATTTAAGAGAGGTAACAGACGGGAATCACGTAATTACCGTGGTGTGACTATTATCAATTGTCTCGCTAAACTCTTTGATATGGTACTGTTTGCGCGACTGGAGAGATGGTTCAAACCATACAGGGAGCAGGCTGGAGCACAGAAAGGTCGTGGCTGCATTGAGCATATCGTAACATTAAGATTATTAACTGATATGGCTAAAAGGAAGAAAAGGAAACTTTTTGTAATGTTTCTGGACTTTACTCAGGCTTACGATCTGGTACCTAGAAGTATGTTATTTGCAGTTCTGAAACGTTTGGGTTGTGGTAGTGTTATGCTGGCGGCACTTGTTGCTATGTACGCGGTAACGAACAGTGTCATCGGTTCAGTGATAGTAGCAGCCACGGTCGGGGTGCGTCAGGGTAGCTCAACATCTTGTCTGCTCTTTGTCCTGTACGTTAATGACCTGATTAAGATTATCAAAGAAAATAGTAATCCTGATGGTTTCTTGTCTTGGCTACATATTTTAGTCCTAATGGATGATACGGTGCTCCTTGCAACAACCAAAGATAATTTAATCAATAAAGTAACATTGCTAAAACAGTACTGCGATAGCTATGGCATGAAGATCAATGCAACAAAAACAAAATTCTTTGTTATATGTGGTACAGAACACGACAGAGAGGCAGTAAGAGTAGATGACCTGGTGGTGGAGTCGTGCGCACAGTACACCTATCTTGGTTCACCATTTACAGCTGACGGTTCCGTGTCAGCGGCAGTCGCGGCTCACATGCAGGCAAAGATGGCACACTTTAACAAATTTGTTTTATTCTTAAAGAAGAATTGTGACTGGCCCTTTATCGTAAAGAAAAGAATATTTGATGCTGCTCTCATGTCAGCCGTGCTGTATGGGTGTGAGTCGTGGCTGAACGCTGACTTAAAACCAGCCACAAAAATCTACAACTGGGCATTGAAACAGCTACTTGGAGTTAGGAAGACCACCTGCAATGATATGTGTTACATTGAATCTGGATATCCACCTTTAAAAGATCTTGTACGAAGTCGACAAAGAAAGTTCTTCACTAAAGTGTGGCGAGAAAGATCTGTAATGAATGACGATCCCCTAATGTTGGTAATACATAAAGTACTGGACACTAGATATACTACGAGAACATATGTACACGGATCGATTTTTAATAATTTAGATGATATCATATTAACAACAGAATCACTAAAGAACGATGTTTTGAGATCCGAATCATCTAGGAGAATGACTTACCGAGAAATCAATCCGGGTTTATCTGTTCACGAGGTTTACCGTGTAAGGGATAGTATGCCAGAAAGAGAGAGGATGTCATTTACACAGTTTAGGTTGTCAGCTCACTCTTTAGCGGTGGAGACTGGCAGATGGAATAGGAGGGGACGTGGTCGTCTACCTATAGAGGAGAGATTGTGTCCATGTGGCTGTATACGGACGGAAACACATGTGGTACAAGATTGTCCTAGTACACAACATGTGAGAGATAGTCATGATTTTGTAACTATTCAAGATATTTTTTCTGAGCAATATTCTAATATGGATCAGTGTAAAATTGTTCACCTAATTCTGTCTTCATATAACTAAGTAGAAAAAAATAACGGCTATATAGTCAGAATATAATTCTAACATTTTAACATTTTTATGCAATCTAGCATATTAGTTCATTTTTATCACTTGTGTCAGTAAAAAGTAAAATCTGTACTTAGAAATAATCTAAAAGAGTACT
>NC_087198.1:2264132-2266632 GCF_035594125.1 Scylla paramamosain
TTGTTATGTCCTCTAGTCTTAGCAACTGAGTTTGTTTAAATAGGAGTCGTGTATGTTCTAAGTACGTGCTATTTGTGATTATTCTAACAATTTTTTTAAGTTGGAGTTGAAGTGGTATCAGATAGGTAGGATAAGTGGTGCACCATATTGGATTGCAATAGGCAAGTAGTGGGTAGATGTGAGCATAATAAATACACTTCAGTACGTATGGAGGCATTAAGTCTTTACTCTGATGGAGTAAGGCAATATGTCTGGATATTCGTAGGGTGAGATTTTCAATGTGAAGTTTAAAGGTCATGGAATCGTCATAGGTTACACCAAGGAATTTAATGTGTGAGGATCTTGAGATATTATTATTATTGATCTGGAGTGGAGGTAGATGGTGATATTTTTTTAATGAAAACAACATAAAGTATGTTTTATCGGTATTAATGGTAAGTCTATTGGATATGCACCATCGGTATAACTGATGTAGTTCTGTATTTACTGTTGTAATCAGTTGTTCTGGGTGAGGACCGGTTAAGTAAAGTGTCATGTCGTCAGCAAATAAGATGGTTTTGGAGTGTGTAAATATATCAGATATGTCATTTATGTAAAGCAAAAAAAGAATTGGGCCTAGGATACTGCCTTGAGGAACTCCAAGGTGATTGTTTTTTAATGTGGAAAATTCACCTTCAAATACAGTTTGTTGGGTTCTGTTGGTTAGGTAATCTGTAAACCATGAGTGGATGGGACCACGAATGCCATAATGATATAATTTGTCTAAAAGAATTTTATGATTTACAGTATCAAAAGCCTTGGAAAAGTCAATGAATACAGACAGGACTGATAGCTTGTTGTCGAGAGCTGAGTAAATGTGTGAAGAAAAGAGATTTAGTGCTTGGAAAGTGTTATGGTTGCGTCTAAATCCAAATTGTGTTTGATTTAGGATCTTATTTTTTTTCTAGATAGCTTATCAGGAAATTTTTCATCAGGGATTCAAAGATTTTTGAGAAAATACTGAGGTTTGAGATTGGGCGGTAGTTTTTAGGATAATTACTCGGGCCAGTTTTCGGGATAGGAATGACTCTAGCTTTTTTTTAATATATAAGGGAAAGTCCCTGTTGAGATAGAGTGGTTAAAGAGGGTGGTCAACGGTATGGAAAATATATCAGAATTATGTTTTAGTACTTTAACTGAAATCTCATTTACACTAGAGTTTTTATTTTTTAGTGATTTTATAATATTTATGGTATCATAAGTAGATATTGCAGGCAACAGCATAGAATTTGAAAATTAGCTTTTAGATAATGGGTTGGGTTTATGTGAGAGTTAGGTAGTTTATCACTTAGTTCTGGGGCAATGCTGCAAAAGTAGTTATTAAACGCCTCAGCTATGTCAAGGGGCTTATCTAAAGTTGAGTTATTATACTGTAGGGTTGTTTTGTCGTGCTTCAAGTTAGAAGTATTTCTAATCTGATTTATTGTTTTCCATATTTTTTTGGTATCATTTCTGAAATTACAAAAAAAATTTTGATAATAGTTAGACTTTGCATCTTTAACAAGTTTTGTAACATGATTACGGTAGTTTTTATAAAAGGAATGTGATACCAAACCCAATTTATAGTTTTTAAAAAGCGTACATTTATACTTTATAGAATTAAGTAAACCACTAGAGATCCAAGGGTTTTGTAGTCTTTTAGTAGAAATGAATTTAGTTTTTATAGGGAAGCATTCATTATATAATGTATTGATCTTATCATGAAAGGCATTAAAGTTTTCATTTGTATTGTGAGAAGATAAGATCTCATCCCAGTCTACTTTAGATAATTCATTTGTAAAAAGGTTATGATTTGTACCATTGAATATTCTAAAGGTGATTTTATGTTTATAGTCTAAAGTAAAATTTAAAGTTATATTAATAAATATAGGCAAATGATCAGACAGGTTGAAATGGATGATGCCAGAAGAAGATGGTGGAGTAAAGTTTGTCCAGATCTGATCAAGTAAGGAGGGTTGACCAAGATCAGGATTGTCTGGGAATCTTGTTGGGCGAGAAATATGGGGAAAATAATTTAGGGCTTGCATTGAATTAAGAAAAGTATTTGTAGGAAGATGAGTTGAGTGTTCTAGAAGGTTGATATTAAGATCACCAAGTAGGATACTTTTACTACATCTGAATATGTCATTTGATAATATCTGACTGATAATAGTTGTGAATTCATTAACTGCTAAATGCTTACTATGGGGCCTGTAGACAACTGACATAACATATGAGGTATTTATTATTTTGACTTTAACTGTACAGATTTCTATATCATCATTTATAAAGCAGTATTCTTCGATTAATTCAAAAGAAAAAATATCCTTAATAAAGATTGTTATGCCACCATGTTCTCTATTTGTTCTCACGAGATTATGTGAGACATAACCATCAAGAGAATACAAGTGTTTTGAAGAATCTCGTAACCAAGTTTCGGTGAGTGCAATAACATCTGGAGGCTTTGGGAGACTATTTAGGA